>NW_011491687.1:0-1430 GCF_000754665.1 Bison bison bison | reverse complement strand
CTATATTAGGTGCATATATTTTAACAAATATATCTTCTGACATTGATCCCTTTATCACTATATAATGCCCTTCTATGTCTGTTATTAAAGATTTTGTTTCGAGTCCCCTTTGATGTGAGTATTACTGACCCAGTTTTCTTTACATTTCCATTTATATGGAATATATTTTGCCATATCCTCACTTTCAGTCTGTGTGTGTCTTTAAGTGATGTCTCTTATAGATAGCATATAGATGATTCTTGTTTTTTAATCCCATCAGCCATCCTATGTCTTTTGATTGGAGCATTTAGTCCATTGACTTTTAAATAATTATTGATAAGTATGTATTGGGTTGGGCAAAAAGTTAATTTGAGTTTTTCTGTAAGATGTTTCCTAGTTGGTTGAGTAGTTGTCTGCTCATTTCTTCTTTTTTTTTTTGTTTCTTCCCTTGTGGCTTGATGATTTTCTTTTGTAGTATGCTTGTGTTCCTTATTTTTTAGTTTTTGTGTATCTATCATATGTTTTTGATTTGTGGTTACCATGGGGTTCATATGTTGGCCTATAACTATACCTACTTGTTTTAACATGGTCAGTGAAGTTCAAACACATTTTAAAAGATGTACAGTTTTTTACTCCCCTCTGCATATTTTGTATTTTTGATGTATATTTTACATCTTCACGTTTAGCTCTTCATTGTTTATTGTAGGTGTAGTTGCTTTTATAATTTTTATATTTTAATTTTATTACTGGCTTATTTAAGTGGTTGGTCCTCAGTCCTTACTGTGTATTTACCTTTCACAGTAGAATTTTCCCTTTCCTACTTATTTTTACTTCTTTTTCACTTGAGAAAAGCCTGAAACATTACTTTAAGGTAAGGTTTTGTATCTTTATATTACCTTTAATTCTGAATGATAACTTTGCTCTGTAGAGCAGCTTATAGTTTGTTTTTTTTTTTTTTTTTCATTTCAGTGCTTTAAATATTTCATGATGTTGTAGCCTGCAAAGTTTCTACTGAACAGTCATCTGATAGCCTAATTGCCTGCCCTCCCCCCGAGAGGGGGTTCCTTTATATGTGAGTCTTTGTTTTTCTCCTGCTGCCTTCAGAATTATTTCTTTAACTTTTGCCATATTAATTAATGTCTCTTTGGGTTCATCTTCTTTAAGACTCACTGTGTTTCCTATACCTAGGTATCTGGTTCAAGAAAATTTTAGCCATCATTTCATCAAATATATTTTCTGCCCCTTTCACTCTTCTCTTTCTGGGATCCCTATAATGCAAACATTGGTACACTTAATGTTGTCTAAGTACTCCTTTAAACTATTCTCATTGTTTCAAAATTTTTCTTTTTGCCCCTCTGATTTACACTATTCTATGCTTCAGATCTGGAGAAGGCAATGGCACCCCACTCCAGTACTCTTGCCTGGAAAATCTCATGGATGGAGGAGCCTGG
>NW_011491686.1:10887-11988 GCF_000754665.1 Bison bison bison | reverse complement strand
CATCTATTGAGATAATCATATGGCTTTATTTTCAATTGTTAATGTGTGTATTACATTGATTGATTTGTGGATATTGAAGAATCCTTGCATCCCTGGGATAAAGCCCACTTGGTCATGGTGTATGATCTTTTTAATGTGTTGTTGGATTCTGATTGCTTGAATTTTGTTAAAGATTTTTGCATCCATGTTCATCAGTGATATTGGCCTGTAGTTTTCTTTTTCTGTGGCGTCTTTTTCAGGTTTTGGTATTAGTGTGACAGTGGCCTCATAGAATGAGTTTGGAAGTTTACCTTCCTCTGCAATTTTCTGGAAGAGTTTGAGTAGGATAGGTGTTAGCTCTTCTCTAAATTTTTGGTAGAATTCAGCTGTGAAGCCGTCTGGACCTGTGATTTTGCTTGCTGGAAGATTTCTGATTACAGTTTCCATTTTTGTGCTTGTTTTGGGTCTGTTAAGATTTTCTATTTCTTCCTGGTCGAGTTTTGGAAAGTTGTACTTTTCTAAGAATTTGTCCATTTCTTCCACGTTGTCCATTTTATTGGCATATAATTGTTGATAGTAGTCTCTTATGATCCTTTGTATTTCTGTGTTGTCTGTTGTGATCTCTCCATTTTCATTTCTAATTTTATTGATTTGATTTTTCTCCCTTTGTTTCTTGATGAGTCTGGCTAATGGTTTGTCAATTTTATTTATCCTTTCAAAGAACCAGCTTTTGGCTTTGTTGATTTTTGCTATGGTCTCTTTTGTTTCTTTTGCATTTATTTCTGCCCTAATTTTTAAGATTTCTTTCTTCTAGTAACCCTGAGGTTCTTCACTTCTTCCTTTTCTAGTTGCTTTGGGTGTTGCATTAGGTTATTTATTTGACTTTTTTCTTGTTTCTTAAGGTATGCCTGTATTGCTATGAACTATCCCCTTAGCACTGCTTTTACGGTGTCACACAGGTTTTAGGTTGTTTTGTTTTCATTTTAATTCGTTTCTAGGCATATTTGGATTTCTTTTTTGATTTATTCTGTGATTTGTTGGTTATTCAGCAGCATGTTGTTCAACCTCCATATGTTGGAATTTTTAATATTTTTTCTCCTGTAATTGAGATCTAATCTTACT
>NW_011491686.1:9964-10787 GCF_000754665.1 Bison bison bison | reverse complement strand
ATCTATCCATAGGTGTGAGTGGGGTATTAAAGTCTCCACTATTATTGTGTTATTGTTAATTTCCCCTTTACTACTTGATAGCATTTGTTTTACATATTGCAGTGCTCCTATGTTGGGTGCATATATATTTATAATTGTTATATCTTCTTCTTGGATTGATCCTTTGATCATCATGTAGTGTCCTTCTTTGTCTGTTTTCACAGCCTTTGTTTTAAAGTCTATTTTATCTAATATAAGTATTGCTACTCCTGCTTTCTTTTGGCCTCTATTTGCATGGAATAGCTTTTTCCAGCCCTTCACTTTCAGTCTGTATGTGTCCCATGTTTTGAGGTGGGTCTCTTGTAGACAACATATATAGGGGTCTTGTTTTTGTATCCATTCAGCCAGTCTTTATCTTTGTTGGGCATTCAACCCATTTACATTTAAGGTAATTATTGATAAGTATGATCCCGTTGCCATTTACTTTAGTGTTTTGGGTTCGAGTTTATACACCCTTTTTGTGTCTCCTGTCTAGAGAATATCCTTTAGCATTTGTTGGAGAGCTGGTTTGGTGGTGCTGAATTCTCTCAGCTTTTGCTTGTCTGTAAAGTTTTTGATTTCTCCTTCATATTTGAATTAGATCCTTGCTGAGTACAGTAATCTGGGCTGTAGATTATTTTCTTTCATCACTTTAAGTATGTCTTGCCATTCCCTCTTGGCCTGAAGAGTTTCTATTGAAAGATCAGCTGTTATCCTTATGGGAATCCCCTTGTGTGTTATTTGTTGTTTTTCCCTTGCTGCTTTTAATATTTGTTCTTTGTGTTTGATCTTTGTTAATTTGATT
>NW_011491686.1:5545-6679 GCF_000754665.1 Bison bison bison | reverse complement strand
CCTTCCTTCTTTCCCTCCCTCTTCATACAAAGTGGGACCTGTTGGAAAGAAGGCATCTCGTGCTGTAATTTCTGGCCTCTCCATCTACCCCACGTTCCCCCCGAGAGAAAGTCAATGCAATGACGCCTCATGGAATAAACCCTGAGCTGATTGGGCTGCAGGGCACCCTGGACTAGACTGAGCTCCCTGAACTGGAAAGGTTTACTCTTCTCACGCTCTGCCTGCCAGACATGTGAGGGGCTCCAGGGGTCTGTGAGCCCCTTCTCTTTGACCTTGTCCCTCAGGACTCAGGCAGTGAGCTGGGGAGGGGAAGATCTGATTGACTGGATGTAGGTGAGTTGCCTTTAAGAAAATCGTCTCTTGTCCCTTCTCTCTGAGGTGAGGAGCTGGCCCTTGCTTATCTTGGAAGCCAGGATGGGTCTGTGGGCAGCGGCATTTCTCTCTGTATATGTATCCTTTGTGCTATCAGTGGAATTTTTCGTACTGATTTCAAAAATTAGAAATTAAAATTTAAAACTGCTCAATTTATGTTAGCTTTCCCTTAAGACCAGCATCCTTTGACTCAATGGCACTAATTTTCCAGCTCACATCTAACTTTCTTCTGGTTTCTGCCCCAACCCATTCCTCATGCTGAGGATGGTAAGTGAATCACGTTTGTACCATAGGCTTGTTTATTTTTTGTATTACGTTATGAGATTGTACTAAATAGGTGTTATGTATAAGTAGTTTAATCCATAGGTTACTAAACTGTTTGCTAATTTATGTAGCAGAATGACACTGTTTTAATATTTTGTCTTATTTATATATTTGAAAATGTGTGTAAAGTCAGTGTCATCTCATTAAACTTCTCTAAATATTCTTGGCTGTTTTCATTTTTGGCTCTCACGTACTATTAGTATCACAGAAGTAGTTGTCTTCTTATATATGAAAAGGGATGAGTTTTGAGAGTTCATCTAACTCCTTGATGTTTTAGGGAAACATTTTATTCTTTATAAATGTACAGGCAGGGAACCTACTGTATAGCACATGGAAGTCTGCCCAGTGTTATTTGGCCACGCGGATGAGAGGGAGGTTTGAGGAGAATGGACACACGTGTCTGCAGGGCTGAGTCCCTTTGCTGCTTACCTGAAAGTC
>NW_011491686.1:4536-5445 GCF_000754665.1 Bison bison bison | reverse complement strand
GCTCACTGGTTCAGTCGCACTGTGGGGAGGGAAGGAGGGATGCTGCAAACAAATAACACTGGCGTGTGCTTGCAGTGCCTCAGCCACCCTGGGTCTGCCCCTGCTCACGGCGCGTGTAGCCTCCCTGCCCACACCGCTCAGGCTCTAGGTTGCTCCGCCCGGAACCATCCATGGCCAACCCTGGGCTGCCTACACCTCCCAGGTCCAAGCTGCTCAGGTTCAGGCACTGGGGTAGTCCTCAGAGGCACAGACTCGGTTGGGCCTGCGTTTTGTGACCTTCCTAGGTCTGAGCAGCTAGGGTGATGAGGTGTTTGGCGAGCGCAATTGCTGCGACTTATCGCCTCCCTGACGCTCGGTTATCTAGAAAACAATTTACCCATGAAGTAGAAATTCCACAGAAAGCCCAAGAAGCCCCCGATGAATGGCTATCACAAGTTCCACCAGGATCTCTGGTCGAGCAGGGAGCTGAAAGTGGTGCCCCCGAGGGAGCGCATGGTGGAGATCAGTAGACACTGGCAGCGCATCCCCCAGGACCAGAAGGAGCTTTATAAGAACCAGGCAGAGGGACTGCAGACACAGTACAAGGTGGACCTTGATCTCTGGCTCAGGACTCTGTCTCCTGAAGAATATGCTGCTTACAGAGAGGCAACCTGTGCTAAGTGTAAGAACATGAGCATGATGGGGGGCCCGAACCCCAAGATTAGAAAGATGGATTTGCAATCCCCATCATCAGGGAATCTGCAAGGAAGACTTAGAGAGGACCTGGGGCTTCAGGCTGCAGAGTTAGAGTCATCAGACATGATTAGAGAACATTCTCCTGCTTCAGGGAGATCAGAGGAAAACGAGGAAGAGGAGGAAGGCAGCCACTCCTCAGCCCCCAGCAGTGAGGATGAAGATGGACATTCTGAG
>NW_011491686.1:0-849 GCF_000754665.1 Bison bison bison | reverse complement strand
CCTGTAATAGTTTCTCTTTTGTGTCAATGTATTTACAAATGATAGACAGTAACTTGAAAAGTTATCTCATATTGCATTACACATGTACAAACATCGTATAAATTTTGCCTCATTCTTAGAGAATTTTTCTAATTTTTCTCTTGTCTGACTCCACGGTCCTGACTTTCAGAGGTACTTGCCTCTCTCACTTACCCTTGAAACAGAGCAGAACCCTATGCTCCTTCCTCCCTCTACCCACAACGTCCTTAGCCTGTCTTTTGTCTATAGAAAAACTTTAGTCAAAGAATAAGTGTAATCTAAGAAGTGAGATGAGTACAGTTGTGCAGTAGTTTGAGCATTCTTTGACATTGTCTTTCTTTGGTATTGGAATGAAAACTGACATTTTCCAGTCCTGTAGCCACTGCTGAGTTTTGTAAATTTGCTGGCATATTGAGTGCAGCACTTTCACAACATCATCTTTAAGGATTTGAAATAGCTCAACTGAAATTCCATCACCTCCACTAGGTTTGTTCGTAGTGATGCTTTCTTTTTTTAAAATTTAAATTTATTTAATTAGCGACTAATTACAGTACTGTATTGGTTTTGCCATATATCAACATGAATCCATAGTGATGCTTTCTAAGGTCCACTTGACTTCACATTCCAGGATGTCTGGCTCTAGGTGAGTGATCATACCATTGTGATTATCTTAGTCATGAAGATCTTTTTTGTACAGTTTCTCTGTGTATTCTTGCCGCTAGTAAAAATGCTCAAAATTCTCCAACCCAGGCCTCAGCAATATGTTAACTTCCAGATGTTCAAGCTGGTTTTAGAAAAGGCAGAGGAACCAAAGATCTAATTGCCAACATC
>NW_011491685.1:13746-15150 GCF_000754665.1 Bison bison bison | reverse complement strand
CTGAAAGCCCTGTCTCCTCATACGCTCCCATTGGGAGTTAGAGCTTCAGCATATGAGTGAGGAGGGAGGGGATGTAATTCAGCCCATAGCAGTAAGTTATTAACCTGAAAAACATGAGATAAGTAAAGTGAGTAGTGCATATTTGTGTAAGTATAGATAAAACAGGATGGAAGGACAAATACACACTACTATGTATAACATAGATAACTAATGAGAACCTACTGTCTAGCACAGGGAACTCCACTCAGTGCTCTGTGGTGACCTAAATGGGAAGGAAATCCAAAATAGAAGGGATATATGTATACATATAAGTGATTCACTTTGCTGTACAGCAGAAACTAACACAGCATTATAAAGCAACTATATTCCAATAAAAATAAATAAACCTGCCAAATACACACACGCAGACACGCACACACAACAAAAAGGATAGAAGGAGGAAGGAAACACTATTACTCTGGCTATATATGATAAATAAACATGAGGTCCATGAGGCAGACTATTTTTATATCAGAATTATGCAAAAATACACACAGAATCTTGATTCAGTCACCCTTTGCTGACACTGATCCTGGCCCCTGCCTAAGAAATACGAATAAACCCTTTAGCTGTTCAGCAGACTTACTGACAGGTGACAGCTGTGGCCAGGTGTGCTTGTCTCTGCATTTCTCAGAGAAGGTATGTGTCATTGGTCCCAGGCACCTTCTGTCTCTGGACCCCTGGCTCCAACCTCAATGCTGGTGCTTGTAAGCACACCATTGGCAGGGAAGGCTGATGCAGCAGGGACAGAGAGAGACCAGATGTGTGCCTACTGTATGTTCCAGGATTCAGGAAGCACAGTATTTCTGCTTGTTTGCACCCTGTATTCAGTGTCCGCATCTCTTTTCCCTTGCTATTTGCTGTGTGTTCTAAAGCTTATTGATGAACTCTGTATTCAAGCTTTTTCATATGGTCAGCAGGTTTTTCTTTGCTGTGCCCTCTTGTATAACTTGCCTGGTGGTGCACTTGGAGGCCACTCTGACATCATGATGAATAGAATCGTATGTGACAAGGAGGATGCTTTAATGGCCTCAACTCTTCACCCCTCCCTATGTGCACTGCCTTTGTCATGTGACTTTTCAGCTCCCCCCATCAAGGGATGACATGTATTTCCTCCCCTTTGAAACAGCTCAGCCATGTGGTGTGCTTTGCTCCATGGGATGTTAGTGGAGGCTTGAAAGAGAGCCTGTCTGGTTGGGCTTGCTCTCCTGCACCACTTCCATCCATACAAGAAGGATGTGTGCAGGTTTGCCCACTGTTCCTAGGAGGAGGATGAAAGACATAGGGTGTGGAACCATGGCCAGCCAAGCCCATTCTAGATCAGCTGACTCCTAACTTGCCCAGCCTAGATTAGTCATCTATCAG
>NW_011491685.1:9825-10465 GCF_000754665.1 Bison bison bison | reverse complement strand
TTCAGTGCTTTTGAGGGAGGATCATTGCACAGCCCCTCCTCCACTCTGGGAGAGCTCTGATTAGAGGAAACCAAAGCAAGCGCTTGTGCCAGTCCTTCATGGAACCCCTAGACCAATCAAAACAGACAAATGCTGTCCTTGGGATTAAGGTCTGCTCTGGTCTCTCCACAACCAGGTACCCACAATGGGAATGCAGGCTGCTGTCTTCAAAGTCACTGCCATCCTGCACAGGGGGATGGGACTAAGGTAAATTAAAATGCCACAAAGCTCTCCTACTGTGTTCTCATGGCCTTTCTCTTAGTTAAGTATTCACTTGTTGCTGTAAACATTTCTTTATCGTCCAGTGTTCTGATGAGGTTTCTGCTGACACTTTTTCCCCAGGTTTTTCAATGATTCTGGGCATGGACAACCTCCCCAGTTTCCTTATTATACCTGTATTAATCTACTTAGGCTGCTAAAACAAAATACCACAGACTGTGTGGCTTCAATAAGTGAATTTTTTTTTTTTTGCACAGTTCAGGGGGCTAGAAGTCTTAAGGTGCCATCAGGGTTGGTTTCTGGTGACGCTTCTCTTGCTGCTTCCTCACTGTATCCTACATGGACTCTTCTCTTGCACACAGGAGAGAAGAGAGAGCTCTCT
>NW_011491685.1:4769-5870 GCF_000754665.1 Bison bison bison | reverse complement strand
TGTGGCTCAACAGACTCCTTCAGGCTTCTTGGGTGGAGCCAGTTCTGCATGCCAATGGTTACTGCAGGAAACCATCTGCAACATCTAGACTGTCAGAGGGAGACTGGAAATCAAGGGCAATTCTGGTCAGTCCTAGGTGGGAGAGCCATGTGTTGCAAACTAACAGCAGGATAGCAGAGTTCAATCCAGGGATCTTGGGACAGCAGCTGATGCTCCAAAATAAATGATTTTATTATTGACAATGAAAACCTAGCTTTACAAAATGATTCTGGAGGTGCGAATAAGCAGTGATGCATCAGACTGCCTGCATTCAAATCTCAGCTCCAGCATCAAGCAACCGTGTGATTCTGGGCGAGCTACTTTATCTCCTCATGGCTCTTATCTCTGGTCTTTAAAGACGGATATGAGTCTTCTACTGTAACAAATTTCCACAAACGACTGGCTTAAATCAGCACAAACTTACTTTCTTGCAGTTCTGGAGGTCAGAGGTCTGGAATCCCTTTCATGGGGTTAAAATCAAGGTGTCAGCAGGCCTGCATCCCTTCTGGAGGCTCCAGAAGAAAATCTCTTTCCTTGCCTCTTAGAGATTCTAGAGCTGCGTTCCTTGCATTCCTTTGTTCAGGGCTTCTTCCTCCATCTTGGAAGTCAGCCACATAGCATCTTCTCTGCTCTCTGAATTCTAGCTCATCCCTCACATCCTCTCTCAATGCATCTGAACCTCCTGCCTCCTTCGAATAAGGGCCCTTGGGATTACATTGGCCTACTCAGAATAATCCCTAATAATTTCCCCATCTCAAAATTTTTAACTCAATCATGTCTTCAAAGCAAAGTTAAAGTTACTTTAACCATGTAAAGTAACATATTCATAGGTTTTGGGAATCAGTACCTAGACATTTTGGCTGGGGCGGGGGGCAATACCTTCCCTGGTGGCTCAGATGGTAAAGAACTCGCCTGCAGTGCAAGAGACCTCATTTTGATCCTGGGTCAGGAAGATGCCCTGGAGAAGGAAATGGCAACCCACTCCAGTATATTTGCCTGGAGAATTCCATGGATGAAGGAGCCTGGGGGGCTAAAGTCCATGGGGTCGCACAGAGTCAGATG
>NW_011491685.1:0-897 GCF_000754665.1 Bison bison bison | reverse complement strand
GTGAGGAATAGATCCCAGAGCAGAGAGGCAAATTACTGACACATAACTTGATTGTCTGTGTTTCTTTGAATTCATCTCTGTGTGTAACTGAACCATGAAGCTGATTGTCCTTGATGTGGGTTACGCATGATTCAAGAGCCATGCAGAAAGTCACGGTTGAGTACCTTTCCTTAAATATTAAAAGGTGAAAAATAATTACTTTACTCATGGTCACAATTCTGCAGGTTGTCTCAAGTGCTTCAGTAGACACCAACCCAAATAGTTCAGGCCTCTCTCTCTCTCTTTTTTCTTCTTTTTCCCTTTTGCTCCTCCAGTTTCTTCTTTTACCTCTCTACTCTAGCTGTTCTACAATTAGTGCAATTAGTCAACTTTGAACTCATAGTGGCGTTACCACCCTACCCTTGTCTCTTTCATGTCCTGAAGACTGGGTGGGAGTCAGGCGGGGGTTGGGGGGATGCTAAATCTGACTTTTGACATCCACCATGTCGAACATACCTTTCTGACCCTGTTTACCTACCCTGCCTAGAAAAATGACCTGTCAACCTGGGACTACTACAGCCATCCAAACATTTTGGCCTATTTGTTGTTTTCTTTACCCATAGTTGTATTGGAAGTGATTTGGGATGGGGTGCCACTGTCAGGCTTTCATGGTCAAAAGATGGCCAAATTACTTGGCTTTCAAGTCCCAACTCCACAGTTTCTTAATTGTATGACCTTGGCCAAGTAACTTAACTGCTCTGGGTCTCAGTTTCCTCATATGTAAATGTAATCATAATAATAGAGACTACTTTATAAGGTTGAATATTAGAATTAATTTATTTACATACTGAATTTATATATGTGTGTATATGGGTGCCTTTGTGTGTAGACACACACATAGATGTGTATCAACTTATA
>NW_011491684.1:16196-17259 GCF_000754665.1 Bison bison bison | reverse complement strand
TATAAAGAATCTGCTTGCAATGCAGGAGACCTGGATTGATCCCTGGGTTGGGATGATCCCCTGAAGAAGGGAATGGCTTCTTGCATGGAGAATTCCATGGACAGAGGAGTCTGGTGGGCTATAGTTCATGAGGTCACAAAGAGTCAGTCACCACTGAGTGACTAACACTTTCACTTTTTTTTCCCAGTACAGGACTAGCCCATTGAATGATCTATCAACAAAATCATCACTTCACCTGGGAATAAGCATTCCTAGCACCATGGGACAAAATGGTCATGAAATGCCTGCCAAACCATGGTCAAATTTATGATCATGAAAGGGACCTTCCAACCAAAAACCGTCACTTGCCATGTAGTTCTATAAGGATTAGGTCATTATCTACTGTACTTGATGACCTTCAACACATTCTGAAAAGAGTTCAGGGTAGAGATCAGGAAGGAGGAATTCTGCTGCTCACTCCGGGTTGAGTGCTGCACAATTGTTCTAGTCCTACTGGAGGACAAATCTCAATGAGAAATGGATGTTGTGTTTTTGATTGAGGTAACATGTATCAATGATTAAAGAAACCTGAATAAGGAGAACACAGATTCTAAGTCAGTCATAGGAGACTTAATTTTGTTTACCTTCTCTATGCTTGAAACAGGTTCTAATAACATGCTGTGGATCTGTTATAAGGCATTAATAAAAAGACACTGCAAACATCAGTCAGCTGTCTCTTGAATACGATCAAAACACTTTTTGTAATAACTTATTATAGAAAAGTCCTTAAATATTAGCAGCATATTTATCACAGTTTCTTTACATTAAAGTGGCAATAAAATAGCTACTTAACATTGAAAAAGATCAACTGAAATGAGAATTTTATTTTTTTCACGCCAGACTGAAACACCGAATTTTCATCTTTTAAAAATTCTACTTACAAGTATTAATACAGATGGGAAGAAAATATTTCAATTTTCTAAGACATCCAGTTGTTAGAACACAATAGAGCTCTGTGAGAATATGTCAGTTAGAGAAACATTAAATTGGATTTTGCAGGATAATTTCAAAGAACTCGCTACAA
>NW_011491684.1:12275-13007 GCF_000754665.1 Bison bison bison | reverse complement strand
ATATAAAATGTGATTGTGAAACAAATTTATTTTAGGGCCAGCAGTTTGCTTAGATGTGAACTGTCTGAGGTGGACTTGCTTCTCTAGACTGAAGGACATCATTTGAAAGGACTTTGGACGCACCACTCTGTAAGGGCCTACCTCAACAAAATAGATTTTGACATGTATCTGTTTTTATACATGGTTGTATTGGATCTGCTAATATTTGTTGAGGACTTTTTCATGTATGTTCATGAGAGATGTTGGTCTGCTGTTTTCTTATAATGTCCCTGTCTGCTTTTGGCATTAGGATACTGCTGGCCTCTTAGCATGAGTTAGGAAGTATTCCTTCAGCTTATATCTTCTGGAAGAGACTGAAAAAGCATTAATACAATCTGTTGTTAAATAACATGGTAGAATTCATCAGTGAATCCATTTGAACCAGGGTCATTCTATCTTGAAAGTTGATTAATTATTGATTTATCTTCCTTAATAAAATACTGGCCTATTTAAATTGACTGATTATTTTTAATTAGAAAATAAACTCAAGATACTAAAGAGTCAACTGGATTTAGAGTCCATGTCAATTTCTTTCAGATGATGGTAAGTGTTAACATAGTTCCTCCCACATGTACTTTGATAATGTTTTCTCTAACTTTTTCAGAATCACACCAAGGTACGTTAACTTAGTTTTTATATTAGCTACTCTCTTAACCTGTTTGCTTTAACTATTGCTTTAATTATTCAACTATT
>NW_011491684.1:11103-12175 GCF_000754665.1 Bison bison bison | reverse complement strand
GACCAAAGTACTGGAGCTTCAGCTTCAGCATCAGTCCTTCCAATGAACATTCAGGGTTGATTTCCTTTAGGATTGACTGGTTTGATCTCCTTGCTGTCCAAGTAACACTCAAGACTCTTCTCTAGCACCACAATTTTAAAGCATCAATTCTTTAGCACTCAGCTTTCTTTATGGTCCAACTCCCATATCCGTACATGACTACTGGAAAGACCACAGCTTTGACTATACGGACCTATACAACAGAGCACCCCACCAACCCTGCGTCTTAAGTGTGCCCTTTACATATGCTGGCTCCCTGTATACAGACAGTGGAGAGCACTTGTACATTAGGTGAAGTGGTTTGTTCATCCTTGTCCAACAGTGAGATAAACTATACCCATGGAAGGAATGTCGTAGATGAGGGAATCGCCTGGGATTCCTTGGGGTCATTTGAAGAAATGGGAGAGGAAACCACATTCATAGTGCACTTCAAGACCACTACATATATTTTGAAACATCTTGCTCTCTCTTGACTACATAAGCCTAAGTTTCTTATTGTAGTCCATCCAAAGTAAAAGGCTTCTTTTTTTTTCTTTAAAACAAGATTACTTTTCTGACAAGCAAATGTCCAAGAGAGATGACATTTTTAAAGTGACCAGAACAAAAATAAAGTTTAAAAATATCCCGCATGACAGATGTCTTCACTCACCTCTAGTTAATATACTATCCTTATATTATATGTGTTTGTTTAGTATTCATACCATTCAGGTATGACCTAAATCAAATCCCTTATGACTATACAGTGGAAGTGAGAAATAGATTTAAGGGACTAGATCTGACAGACAGAGTGCCTGATGAACTACGGATGGAGGTTCGTGATATTGTACAGGAGACAGTAATCAAGACCATCCCCCAGAAAAAGAAATGCAAAAAAGCAAAATGGCTGTCTGAGGAGGACTTACAAATAGCTATGAAAAGAAGGGAGGCGAAAAGCAAAGGGGAAAAGGAAAGATATACCCATTTGAATGCAGAGTTCCAAAGAATAGCAAGGAGAGATAAGAAAGACTTCAATCAATGCAAATAAATAGAGGAA
>NW_011491684.1:7479-8406 GCF_000754665.1 Bison bison bison | reverse complement strand
GCCTTTTTTTCTGTTCTTTTACTTTCCCTCTCCTTTCCTCCCTCCTTCTCTATTTCACAGAAGGGCTTATGAGTAAGTATTGAATAAATGAAAGTAGGAAAGATAACAAACTTAAAGGAGGAGGAAATGGCAACCCACTCCAGTGTTCTTGCCTGGAGAATCCCAGGGACGCGGGAGCCTGGTGGGCTGCTGTCTATGGGGTCGCACAGGGTCGGACACGACTGAAGCGACTTAGCAGCAGTAGCCACAAACTTAAAATATATCATAAATGAATGTGGGATTAGGAAGCATGGAATAACTTAAAATATTTTATAAAGTATTTTAAAGGAAATGTTTTACCTCTTTATTTGCTATTACAATATTTTAAATTGAACTCAGAAACTTGAGCAGTAAATGAAAACCAAACTTGGTTTTTCTGTATGTGCATTTTGCTTCTTTCTCTTAAAAATGAAGCCTGTCTGTGGCATTAAAAAAAAAGAATTCCAGGATACTCACTAGTATTAATTAATCAATTCAGTTTATGGAAGACAATGTGGCCCCCTAGGAGCCACATTCAAAATCTTAAAACATATGGCCAAATCAGTGTTCCAAGACTGAAACAAAAGTGACAGTGAATTGGTAAAAACATTCAAACCATTAAAAAATTTATTTCAGTAGGTATTGAGGAGAAGATTATATTGAGGGAAATATACTTATCTGAATGTGTTCATGATTCACTTCATTTTCGTTTCTTTTCTAAAATTTGTGACATCATGTCAAAAAAAGATACTAAGTTATAAGAAATTCTAGCTTTTTTTTTTTTAACTCCAAGCAATAGCTTTAAAAAAAATGACTCTGCTTTTCAACACTCTGCTTCTATGCCAGCCACGAAAAACTGCTCCCTATAAGGGCTATTGCCTGGTCTTTAACTGTCAACTCTAGCAATCA
>NW_011491684.1:5099-7379 GCF_000754665.1 Bison bison bison | reverse complement strand
TGGCTGATTCACGTCAATGTATGGCAAAAACCACTACAATATTGTAAAGTAATTAGCCTCCAATTAAAAAAAAAATGCCATGGATTCCCATCAGTCTTGTCTAGTTTTCATAGATTTTCTTAAATAAATGCTTTTCACTTTGTTGGATGCCCACCAACGAATCTTTACCCATCAAAGACTTTGAATGAAAATTTCACCAGCTCAAGAGATGCATCTCCAGGAATAAGATTTTCCCAAACTCCTCACACTACCATTGTGGAAGTACAATTTCCCTCAGAATCTTAAAGGTGGGTGGGTATTTGAGTTGTTCTTGGAAAGACATTATGTTTTATCTTCATCCACCTGTTAGCACATCGTAAGCATGAGATGCAAGGAAAATCAAAGATCTTGGAAGTACAAGCATAAAAAAACAGGGTGCTTGAGAAGAACTGAGTCTAGAATACACTGATGACAGCTAAAACAACAAAGCTCTCTCGCCATAGTAATAGGGACCTAGATCTGTGTCAAATAGAACTTGCTAATAAGTTGACATGAAATAAACACCTTTGTACTGGTCACCCCAGGTGGCAGTAGTGGTAAAGAACCTGTATGCCAATGCAGGAGAAACAAGAGGTGCGGGTTCAATTCCTGCGTCAGGAAAATCCTCTAGAGGAGCACATGGGAACCCACTCCAGTACTCTTGCCTGGAGACTCCCCATGTACAGAGCAGCCTGGCGGGCTACAGTCCACAGAGTCCCACAGGGTCAGACACGACTGAGGCAATGTAGCCCACACACACACTTGTCAGCAGGTAATGTGTTGAAAAATAGGGTACAAAATGGTGAATTTTTATTCTCTTACCAGCTGCTGTGGTATGATTACTTTTAGTAGAAGTTGAGCCTGGAGAGACCTGAGAAGATTCTGCAGATCAGTGCTTCTCAAACTTGACCTTGTACATGAATCACTAGGGATCCAATTAAAGTACAGATGCTGATACAGTTGGTCTGAGGTTTGGCTTGGAACCTGCATTTCTAGCAAACTACCAAATGATACCAATATTTCTGGTGTCTAGGGACCTTACTTTGAGTAGCAAGGATTTAGAGCCCTATGGATGGAATCCACTGAATGAGCAGATGGAGAGAGGAGGAAAGGATGGGACTGACAAAGAGTGAAGAGAGGATAAACGTAGATTCTGATGAGACAAGCCAGACATAAAGACTTTTCTCTTTATTATGTAGAACCCCTTCCTCATGACTTCGCAAAAGTCATTAAGATTAGTAATGAACTATATAATTCAAAATTACATAGTTCTAGGAAAGAATAATCTTTTCAACAAAAGATGCAGGGAAAACTGAATATTCACATGCAACACAATGGAGCTGGATCAATGGAGCTGGATCAATAAGCTACATCACATAAAAAATTAACTGAAAATGATCCTAACACCTAAATGCAAATACCAAATCTGTAAGAATCAGAAGAAAACATAGGGGGAAGTTACATGACAATCATGGCAATAATTTCTTGAATACAATACCAAAAGCTCTAGGAACAAATGGAAAAGTCGATAAATTGTAGTTCATCAAAATTAAAAGCCTTTGCACATCAAAGGACAGAATCCAAAGAGTGAAAAGGCAACCTACTGAATGCAATAAATATTTCCAAATCATATATCTAATAAGCTACTAATATCGAGAACATATACAGAACACCTAAACTCAACAATAACAAATATACCCAAGTTAAAAATGGGAAAAGAACTTGAATAGTCATTTCACCAAAGAAACACAAACGGCCCATAAGAACATTAAAAAAAATGCTCAACGTCACTAATCATAACAGATATAGATGAAACTACCAGGTACCACATCTCATCCATTAGGATGGTTAGGATACAGAAACAGAATAGGGACTTCCTCTGTGGTCCAGTGGTTAAGACTCACCCTTCCAACGCAGGGGGTGGGGGTTTGAGCCCTAGCCCAGGAACTAAGATCCCATATGCCTTGGGGTGTGGTCAAAAATTAAAATAATAAGTGTAGGTGAGGATATGGAGAAATAGGATCATTGTACATTGCTGGTGTGAGAGAAAAAATGATGTAGTTGCTGCAGAAAACATATCAATCATAAATCTTCAAAATATTAAAAATGGAATTATCATATGATGGAACGATTACACTCTAGCTATATACCCCAAATAGGTAAAATCAAGAATTTTATCAGATATTTCTAATCCACTGTTCAAATAAGCAAGATTCTCAAGAGCTAAAAGGTAGAAACAACCCAAATGTACACTGACAGGTG
>NW_011491684.1:4659-4941 GCF_000754665.1 Bison bison bison | reverse complement strand
GGGATTGGGGCAGAGTAGGCATGAGCCTTTCCAGCCAGGAGCCAGAGCTGGACCCTGATGCCACCGGGATGCTGACTAAAGACCGTTCCTGCTGAGTGCAGCTTCCAAGAAACAGGGAAGGATGGTGGAGAGGGGGTGATCACGTAAGTAGGGCAGCACCATAACAGAGCTCAGTGCGGGACCAGTGACCAAGGTCTATGGTGGGATCAGCATCACTGCAGCTGCCCACAACCCCATTCCCAGCCCGCCATCCGGCAGACTCACCTTCAGAGTGTGGGGGGA
>NW_011491684.1:0-2301 GCF_000754665.1 Bison bison bison | reverse complement strand
TCAGTCAGTCTCCCCCATCAGGAAACTTCCATGAGCCTCTTATCCTTATTCATCAGGGGGCAGACAGACTGAAAACCATAATCACAGAAAACTAACCAATCTGATCACAGGGACCACAGCCTTCTCTAACTCAGTGGAACTATGAGCCATGCCATGTAGGGACACCCAAGATGGTCATGGTGGAGAGTTACGACAAAATGTGGTCCACTAGAGAAGGGAATGGCATACCACTTCAGTATTCTTGCCTTGAAAACCCCATGAACAGTATGAAAAGGCAAAAAGATAAGACACTCAAAGATGAACTCCCCAGGTCAGTAGGTGCCAAATATGCTATTGGAGATCAGTGGAGAAATAACATAAGAAAGAATGCAGACATGGAGCCAAAGCAAGAACAACATCCAGTTGTGGATGTGAAAGGTGATGGAAGTAAAGTCTGATGCTGTAAAGAGAAATATTGCATAGGAACCTGTTAGGTCCATGAATCAAGGCAAATTGGAAGTGGTAAAACAGGAGATGGCAAGAGTGAATGTCGACGTTTTAGGAATCAGCGAACTGAAATGGACTGGAATGGGTGAATTTAACTCAGATCACCATTGTATCTACTACTGTAGGCAAGAATCCCTTAGAAGAAATGGAGTAGCAATCATAGTCAACAAAAGAGTCCAAAATTAAGCACTTGGATGCAATCTCAGATGACAGAATGATCTGTTTGTGTCCAAGGCAAACCATTCAATATCACAGCAATCCAAGTCTATTCCCAACCAGTAATTCTGAAGAAGCTGAGGTTGAATGGTTCTGTGAAGACCTACAAAACCTTCTAGAATGAACACCCCAAAGAGATGTCCTTTTCATTATAGGTGACTGGAATGCAAAAGTAGGAAGTCAAGAAGCACCTGAAATAACAGGCAAATTTGGCCTTGGAGTACAGAAAGAAGCATGGCAAAGGCTAATAGAGTTTTGCCAAAAGAACACACTGGTCACAGCAAACACCCTCTTCCAACAACACAAGAGAAGATTCTACACATGGACATCACCAGATGGTCAACACCGAAATCAGACTGATTATATTCTTTGCAGCCAAAGATGGAGAAGCTCTATACAGTCAGCAAATACAAGACCCAGAGCTGACTGTGGCTCAGATCATGAACTCCTTATTGCTAAATTCAGACTGAAATTGAAGAAAGTGGTGAAAACCACTAGACCATTCAGGTACAACCTAAATCAAATCCCTTATGATTATACAGTGGAAGTGAGAAATAGATAAGGGACTAGCTCCAATAGACAGACTGCCTGAATGAACTATGGATGGAGGTTCGTGACACTGTACAGGAGACAGGGATCAAGACCATCCCAATGGAAAAGAAATGCAAAAAAGCAAAATGGCTATCTGGGAAGGCCTTACAAATAGCTGGGAAAAGAAGAGAAGCAAAAAGCAAAAGAGAAAAGGAGAGATATACTCATTTGAATGCAGAGTTCCAAAGAATAGCAAGGAGAGATAAGAAAGCCTTCCTCAGCAATCAATGCAAAGAAATAGAGAAAACCAATAGAATAGGAAAGACTAGAGATCTCTTCAAGAAAATTAGAGATACCAAGGGGACATTTCATGCAAAGATGGGCTCAATAAAGGACAGAAATGGTATGGATCTAATAGAAGCAGAAGATATTAAAAAGAGGTGGCAAGAATACACAGAAAAACTATACAAAAAAGACCTTCATGACCTAGATAATCATGATGGTATGATCACTCACCTAGAGCCAGACATACTGGAATGTGAAGTCAGATGGGCTGAAGGAAACATCACTACAAACAAAGCTGGTGGAGCTGATGGAATTCCAGCTGAGCTATTTCAAATCCTGAAAGATGACACTGTGAAAGTGCTGCACTCAATATGCCAGCAAATTTGGAAAACTCAGCAGTGGCCACAGGACTGGAAAAGGTCAGTTTTCATTCCAAACCCAAAGAAAGGCAATGTCAAAGAATGCTCAAACTACTGCACAATTGCACTCATCTCACATGATAATAAAACTAATGCTCTAATTTCTTCAAGCCAAGCTTCAACAGTATGTGACCCGTGAACTTCCAGATGTTCAAGCTGGTTTTAGAAAAGGCACAGGAACCAGAGATCAAATTGCCAACATCCATTGGATCATCAAAAATGCAAGAGAGTTCCAGAAAAACATCTATTTCTGCTTTATTGACTATGCCAAAACCTTTGACTGTGTGGATCACAACAAACTGTGGAAAATTCTGAAAGAGATGGGAATACCGGACCACCTGACCTGCCTCTTGAGAAACGTGTG
>NW_011491683.1:10723-11884 GCF_000754665.1 Bison bison bison | reverse complement strand
AAGCTACTCAGTCTCTTTTCTCCACCGAATTTTACTACTGAGCTATCCTCATATTATTATTCTTGATATCTCGGATGAGCATATAAACAGTCGCCTAGGCCATCTCTCTTTCCAATACCTTGGATCAGCTGGGTCTGGTCCCCGACAGGTGGCGCCCGAACAGGGACTTCAGGAGGCAATACTCAAAGAGCTGAGCAGACACGAACCACGCAATCAGCAGGCTATAAGCATGGAGTTGAGCAGTGACGAATGATGCTGCTCAACTGGCAATAATCAAGCAGGTGACCAGGCAGGAATCACGCAGCTCAGCTGGCAATTGTCAAGCAGATGAGCCGACAGGAATCACGCAGCTCAGCAGCCCTGATCACGTGACTCTGCAGGCACTGATCACGTGGCTGATCAAGTACAGTTCACGTGACTGAGCATGCACTGCTCAGGTGACTGCGCATGCACTGATGACGTGGCTGATCGGGCACTGATGACGTGGCTGATCGGGCACTGATCACGTGTTTATCAGGCAGTGATCAGTGACTGACAGGCGCTGATCATGGGACTGTGCACGCACTGATCACGAGGCTGATCAGGAACTGACCACCTGACTGCGCATGCAGTGATCACGTGGCTGGTCCTTCACTGACCACGTGTTTATCATACGGTGATCACGTGACTGAGAGGCGCTGATCACGTGACTGTGCCGTCAGTGATCACGAGGTTGGTCACGCACTGATATCGTGACTGAGCATGCACTGATCATGTGCCGGGAGCCGGTGAGGCATTCCACTCTGGACAAAGGTCATGAGGAATGAGGCTGGGCATACGCAAATTCGGGATGGAGCCTCAGGAGTCCGCCCGGATATTCTCGAGCATCTCCCCCCCCAAAATAACCAGAGTCTGCCTAATTTATTGCTTTGTGCTCTCACCTCTGATTTCACTGGGGGCTGTCCCCCACCACCATCTCGCTCTCTCTGTCAAAGAGTTAACTTCCAGCTCCAATTCATAAAGTTCCTTGTCATTCTGCCCTGTAACTTCCAGCCGAGCCTCCATCTGGAGCGCGGAACCCACCACGCTTACTAATTATGCCTGGGCTGCTAAGACCCACTCGAGAAGGTGTCTAGGGTGAGGCACCTTCCGCTCTTCGAGAGGGCGTCTGCGGCCTACGTA
>NW_011491683.1:4725-7325 GCF_000754665.1 Bison bison bison | reverse complement strand
GGAACTGACACCTGACTGCGCATGCAGTGATCACGTGGCTGCTCGTTCACTGATCACGTGTTTATCATACGGTGATCACGTGACTGAGAGGCGCTGATCACGTGACTGTGCAGTCAGTGATCACGTGGCTGATCATGCACTGATATCGTGACTGAGCATGCACTGACCATGTGCCCGGAGCCGGAGAGGCATTCCATTCTGGACAAAGGTCATGAGGAAGGAGGCTTGGCCTATGCAAATGCGGGACCAAGCCTCAGGAATCCACAGGGATATTCTCGAGCATCTCTCCCCCAAAAATAACCAGAGTTTGCCTAATTTATTGCTTTCTGCTCTCACCTCTGATTTCACTGGGGGCTGTCCCCCACCACCATCTCGCTCTCTCTGTCAAAGAGTTAACTTTCAGCTCCAGTTCATAAATTTCCTTGTCATTCTTCCCTGTAACTTCCAGCCGAGTCTCCATCTGGAGCGCGGAACCCACCACGCTTACTAATTATGCCTGGACTGCTAAGACCCACTCGAGAAGGTGTCTAGGGTGAGGCACCTTCCGCTCTTCGAGAGGGCGCCTGCGGCCTACGTAAGTGGTGCTAACTTCTTGTCTTGAAGTTTATTTGTCTCCCGCGTAAATCAAGCTACTCAGTCTCTTTTCTCCACCGAATTTTCCTACTGAGCTATCCTCATACTATTATTCTTGATATCTCGGATGAGCATATAAACAGTCGCCTAGGCCATCTCTCCTTCGAATACCCTGGATCAGCTGGTGCTGGTCCCCGGCAGGTGGTGCCCGAACAGGGACCTCAGGAGGCAATACTCAAAGAGCTGAGAAGACACGAACCACGGAATGAGCAGGCTATAAGCATGGAGTTGAGCAGTGACGAATCATGCTGCTCAACTGGCAATAATCAAGCAGGTGACCAGGCAGGAATCACGCAGCTCAGCTGGCAATTGTCAAGCAGATGAGCCGGCAGGAATCACGCAGCTCAGCCGGACTTGATCACGTGACTCTGCAGGCACTGATCACGTGGCTGATCAAGTACAGTTCACGTGACTGAGCATGCACTGATCAGGTGACTGCGCATGCACTGATGACGTGGCTGATCGTGTACTGATCACGTGGCTCATCATGCACTGATCACGTGTTTAATCAGGCAGTGATCAGTGACTGACAGGCGCTGATCAGGGGACTGTGCACGCACTGATCAGGTGGCTGATCAGGAACTGACCACCTGACTGCACATGCAGTGATCACGTGGCTGGTCGTTCACTGATCACGTGTTTATCATACGGTGATCACGTGACTGAGAGGCGCTGATCACGTGACTGTGCCGTCAGTGATCACGTGGCTGATCATGCACTGATATCGTGACTGAGCATGCACTGATCATGTGCCGGGAGCCGGGGAGGCATTCCACTCGGGACAAAGGTCATGAGGAAGGAGGCTCGGCATACGCAAATGCGGGATCGAGCCTCAGGAGTCCACCCGAATATTCTCAAGAATCTCCCTCCCAAAAAAACCAGAGTCTGCCTACTTTCTTACTCTGTGCTCTCACCTCTGATTTCACTGGGGGCTGCCCCCACCACCATCTCACTCTCTCTGTCAAAGAGTTAACTTACAGCTCCAATTCATAACGTTTCTTGTCATTCTTCCCTTTAACTTCCAGCTGAGTCTCCATCTGGAGCGCGGATCCCACCACGCTTACTAATTATGCCTGGGCTGCTAAGACCCACTCGAGAAGGTGTCTAGGGTGAGGCACCTTCCGCTCTTCGAGAGGGCGCCTGCGGCCTACGTAAGTGGTGCAAACTTCTTGTCTTGAAGTTTTGTTGGTCTCCCACGTAAACCAAGCTACTCAGTCTCTTTTCTCCACCTAATTTTCCTACTGAGCTATCCTCATACTATTATTCTTGATATCTCTGATTGAATATAAATATTCGCCTAGGCCATCTCTCCTTCGAATACCCTGGATCAGCTGAGGCTGGTCCCTGGCAGGTGGCGCCCGAACAGGGACCTCAGGAGGCAATACTCAAAGAGCTGAGCAGACACGAACCACCCAATCAGCGGGCAATAAGCATGGAGCTCAGCAGAGACGAATCATGCTGCTCAACTGGCAATAATCAAGCACGTGACCAGGCAGGAATCACGCAGCTCAGCTGGCAATTGTCAGCAGAGGAGCCGACAGGAATCACGCAGCTCAGCTGGCAATTGTCATGCAGATGAGCCGGCAGGAATCACAGAGCTCAGCAGGCCCTGATCACGTGACTCTGCAGGCACTGATCACGTGGCTGATCAAGTCCAGATCACCTGACTGAGCATGCACTCATCACGTGGCTATCATGCACTGAGGACGTGACTGCGCATGCACTGGTGACGTGGCTGCTCAGCCACTGATCACATGGCTCATCATGCACTGATCAGGTGTTTATCAGGCAATGATCAGTGACTGACAGGCGCTGATCATGGGACTGTGCACACACTGATCACGTGACTAGCATGCACTGATCACGTGACTTCGCATGCACTGATGACGTGGCTGATAGGGCACTGATCACGTGTTTATCAGGCAGTGATCAGTGACTGACAAGCGCTGATCATGGGACTGTGCACG
>NW_011491683.1:0-1180 GCF_000754665.1 Bison bison bison | reverse complement strand
TATAAGGATGGAGCTGAGCAGTGACGAATCATGCTGCTCAACTGGCAATAATCAAGCAGGTGACCAGGCAGGAATCACCCAGCTCTGCTGGCAATTGTCAAGCAGATGAGCCGACAGGAATCACGCAGCTCAGCAGGCCCTGATCACGTGACTCTGCAGGCACTGATCACGTGGCTGATCAAGTACAGATCACGTGACTGAGCATGCACTGATCAGGTGACTGCCCATGCACTGATGACGTGGCTGATCCGGCACTAATCACGTGTTTAATCAGGCAGTGATCAGTGACTGACAGGCGCTGATCATGGGACTGTGCACGCACTGATCCCGTGGTTGCTCAGGAACTGACCACCTGACTCCCCATGCAGTGATCACATGGCTGCTTGTTCACTGATCACGTGTTTATCATACGGTGATCACGTGACTGAGAGGTGTTGACCACGTGATTGTGCAGTCAGTGATCACGTGGCTGATCATGCACTGATATCGTGACTGAGCATGCACTGACCATGTGCCCGGAGCCGGTGAGGCATTCCACTCTGGACAAAGGTCATGCGAAGGAGGCTCGGCATACGCAAATGCGGGACCGAGCCTCAGGAGTCCACCCGGATATTCTCGAGCATCTCCCCCCCCAAAATAACCAGAGTCTGCCTACTTTATTGCTTTGTGCTCTCTCCTCTGATTTCACTGGGGGCTGTCACCCACCACGATCTCGCTCTCTCTGTCACAGAGTCAACTTACAGCTCCAATTCATAAAGTTCCTTGTCATTCTTCCCTGTAACTTCCAGCCGAGTCTCCGTCTGGAGCGGGGAACCCACCACGCTTCCTAATAATGCCTGGGCTGCTACCCACTCGAGAAGGTGTCTAGGGTGAGGCACATTCCGCTCTTCGAGAGGGCGCCTGCGGCCTCGTAAGTGGTGCAAACTTCTTGTCTTGAAGTTTTGTTGGTGTCCCGCGTAAACCAAGCTACTCAGTCTCTTTTCTCCACCGAATTTTCCTACTGAGCTATCCTCATACTATTATTCTTGATATCTCTGATGAGCATATAAACAGTCGCCTAGGCCATCTCTCCTACGAATACCCTGGATCAGCTGGGGCTGGTCCCCGGCAGGTGGCGCCCGAACAGGGACCTCAAGAGGCAATACTCAAAGAGCTGAGCAGACACGAACCACACAATCAG
>NW_011491682.1:24363-25159 GCF_000754665.1 Bison bison bison | reverse complement strand
ACAGATTTATAAACAGAAATAGACTCAGACTAATAAAACTCACCTATGATTATTTCAAAAAAGGGAAGGGTAGGGAGACATTAAGAAGTTGGAATCAACATACATACTGCTTACTATCAGATAATCCAAAAAAACCTACTGAACAGCACAGGAAAGTGTACTGAAAACACTGAAAGAACCTATATGGGAAAAGACCCCTACAAATAAGAGAATAGACATACATTTATGTATAACTGAATCAAGTTCTTGTAAACCTAAAACAAGCCCAACAGGTATCAACTGTATTCCAACAGAAAATAAACACTAAAGTCGAACCAAAAGCGGAGCATGAAGAAATGCTGCCGCCTTGTGGCCACGTCTGGTAACAGCAACTGAAAAACCTGGGCGGATGGGCACTTGGTTATTTACCAGGCTTGCAGGGATTTACGGAGAAGGCGATGGCACCCGACTCCAGTACTCTTGCCTGGAAAATCCCATGGACGGAGGAGCCTGGTAGGCTGCAGTCCACGGGGTCGCGAAGAGTCGGACACGACTGAGCGACTTCACTTTCACTTTTCACTTTCATGCATTGGAGAAGGAAATAGCAACCCACTCCAGTGTTCTTGCCTGGAGAATCCCAGGGACGGGGGAGCCTGGTGGGCTGCCGTCTCTGGGGTCGCACAGAGTCGGACACGACTGAAGCGACTTAGCAGCAGCAGTAGCAGCAGCAGCAGCAGCAGGGATTTAATGAAAAAAACACCTGTCCTCAATAAATGTCCTCGGGTGGGTCCTGGAAAAAGAATTCAAAAGAGAGGGC
>NW_011491682.1:21407-21799 GCF_000754665.1 Bison bison bison | reverse complement strand
ATGGGCATTCCTTTAAACACTAACCATAGACTTAGTACACGATCCGGCAAGCCCACTCCTTGGTTAGATCCGGAAAGAACATTTATTTAAAATGATACATGCACCCCTCTCTTCAGGGCAGCACTATTGACAATACCCAAGACAGAGCATCAACCAAAATGTCCATCAATAGAGAAATGAAGAGAAAACGGTTCATTTGTACACCGAATACTCTCAGCCATCAGCAGAACGAAAAACTGCCACAGGCAGCAGCATGGATGGACCGAGAGATTTATTATACTGAGTGACGTCAGTTAGAGAAGGAGAGAGATACATCACTTACGGGGGGAATCTATAAATTCACTAAAATGAACTAATTTATAAACAGAAACAGGCTCACAGAAAACTCACTT
>NW_011491682.1:14373-21307 GCF_000754665.1 Bison bison bison | reverse complement strand
GTAGCTCAGACAGTAAAGCGTCTGCCCGCAATGCGGGAGACCTGGGTTTGATCCTTGGGTCGGGAAGATCCCCTGGAGAAGGAATTGGCAACCCACTCCAGTATTCCTGACTGAAAGTCCCATGGACGGAGGAGCCTGGTAGGCCCCAGTCCATGGGGTCACAAAGAGTCGGATATGACTGAACGACTTCACTTTCATGGAGCTGTAAGGAAAAAACATCTGTTCTCAATAAATGTCCTTGGGGAGATCCTATAAAAAGAATTCCTAAAAAAAGAATTTGAAACAGGGCAGTCGGTCAAGGGGACAACCTCAAGAGGTCAGTTTTACCCACACTGTTTTTTTAAAAATCATATGAAAATATTTCAACATGGCGAAATCTTAAGAGAAATGCCAATCAAAACTCACACAGGTCAGAATGGACATTGGCAAGAAGTCTAAAACCAATAAACGCTGGAAAGGGTTGTAGAGAGAAGGGACCCCTCCTACATGTTGGATGCTGGCAATGTCAATTGTTAACAGCCAGACTGTAGGACAGTGCGGAGGTCTCTCAAGTGAAAAGAGAATGCAATTACCACACTCCCTGAACCCAGCCAGAAAAAGAAACTCCAAATTGATGAAAGAGCTCAAAAGAGGGCTGATAATCTCAACCTCTTGAGGGAAATATAGGTAGGACAGACAGAAAGACAGAACACGCTTTGATATAAACAGCAACTCTGTTTGGATCCACCTCTTAGAGTAACGAAATAAAAACTAAACTAATTTTGGGGGCTCCAGAATCACTGCAGATGGTGACTGCAGCCCTGAAATTAAAAGACACTTGCTCCTTGGATGAAAAGTTATGACCATCCTAGACAACGTATTAAAAAGCAGAGACATTACTTTGCCAACAAAGGTCTGTCTAGCCAAAGCTTTGGTTTTTCCAGTAGTCATGTATGGATGTGAGAGTTGGACTATAAAGAAAGCTGAGCGCCGAAGAATTGATGCTTTTGAACTGAGGTGTTGGAGAAGACTCTTGAGAGTCCCTTGGACTGCAAGGAGATCCAACCAGTCCTTCCTGAAGGAAATCAGCCCCAAATATTCACTGGACAGACTGATGCTGAAACTCCAATACTTTGGCCACCTGATGTGAAGAGCTGACTCATTGGAAAAGACCCTGATGCTGGGATAGATTGAGGGCAGGAGGAGAAGGGGACAAAAGAGAACAAGATAATGGATAGCATCACCAAGTCAGTGGACATGTTTGAGCAAGCTCCAGAGTTGGTGATGGACAGGGAAGCCTGGTGTGGTGCAATCCATGGGGTTGCAAAGTCCGACACGGCTGAGCGACTGAACAACAACAACATGATTATACAGTGGAAGTGACAAGTAGGTTCAAGGGACTAGATCTGATAGACAGAGTGCCTGAAGAACTATGGACAGAGGTTTACAACATTGTACAGGAGGCAGTGACCAAAACCAGCCCCAAGAATAAGAAATGCAAAAAGGCAAAATGGTTGTCTGAGGAAGCCTTACAAATAGCTGAGAAAAGAAGAGAGGCGAAAGGCAAAGGAGAAAAGGAGAGATATACCCATCTGAATGCAGAGTTCCAAAGCTAGCAAGGAGAGATAAGAAAGCCTTCTTAAGTGAACAATGCAAAGAAATAGAAGAAAACAATAGAATGGGAAAGACTAGAGGTCTCTTCAAGAAACTTAGAGATACCAAGGGAACATTTCATGCAAAGATGGGCTCAATAAAGGACAGAAATGGCATGGACCTAACAGAAGCAGAAGAGATTAAGAAGAGGTGGCCAGAATACACAGAAGAACTGTACAAAAAAGGTCTTAATGACCTGGATGACCACAATGGTGTTGTCACTCACCTAGAGCCAGACATCCTGGCGTGTGAAGTCAAGTGGGCCTTAGGAAGAATTACTACCAACAAAGCTCGTGGAGGTGATGGAATTCCAGCTGAGCTATTTTTCAATCCTGAAAGATGCTGCTGTGAAAGTGCTGCACTAGGTATGCCAGCAAATTTGGAAAACTCAGCAGTGGCCACAGGACTGGAAAAGGGCAGTGTTCATTCCAGTCCCAAAGAAGGGCAATGCCAAAGAATGCTCAAACTACTGCACAATAGCGCTCATTTCACATGCTAGCAAGGTAATGCTCAAAATCCTTCAAGCCAGCCTTCAACTGTACGTGAACCATGAACTTCCAGATGTACAAGCTGGATGTAGAAAATGCAGAGGAATCAGAGATTAAATTGCCAACATTCATTGGATCATAGAAAAAGGGAATTCCAGAAAAACATCCACTTCTGCTTTATTGAGTACACTAAAGCCTTTGACTGTGTGGATCACAACAAACTGTGGAAAATTCTTAAACAGATGAGAATACCAGACCACCTTAGCTGCCCCCTGAGAAACCTGTATGCAGGTCAAGAAGCAACAGTTAGAACCGGACATGGAACAACAGACTGGTTCCAAATTGGGAAAGGACTATGTCAAGGCTGTATATCATCACCCTGATTATTTAATGTATATGCAGAGTACATACTGGAGAGAAACTCTAGTAATGTAATAAGTGATGAAAGAGGTTCATCCCAAATTTAGTTTAGAAAACAGGAAAGGGTTTATACAAGAAAGATAAGTGAATGATGTTAAAACAAAGTTTTTAATCAAATCTAAATAAATATCAAAGAATGTATAAGAAAACATTTCATCAATTCCTCTTTTCTGAAGTTCCTGGAGGAGAATTACTGTAGATAGTAATCCATAGTTAAGACAGATAGAAAATTGATATGTTACTCTGCATCACCAGACAAAAGGTTGGTGTTTCAGTTCAGTTCAGTTCAGTCACTCAGTCATGTCCAACTCTTTCCAACCCCATGAACCGCAGCACGCCAGGCCTCCCTGTCCATCACCAACTCCCGAGTCCACCCAAACCCATGTCCCTTGAGCTGGTGATGCCTTCCAACCATCTCATCCTCTGTCGTCCCCTTCTCCTCCTGCCCTCAATCTTTCCCAGCATCAGGGTCTTTTCAAATAAGTCAGCTCTCCGCATCAGGTGGCCAAAGTATTGGAGTTTCAGCTTCAACATCAGTCCTTCCAATGAACACCCAAGACTGATCTCCTTTAGGATGGACTGGTTGGATCTCCTTGCAGTCCAAAGGACTCTCAAAGAGTCTTCTCCAACACCACAGTTCAAAAGCATCGATTCTTCTACGCTCAGCTTTCTTTATAGTACAACTCTCAATCCATGCATGACCACTGGAAAAACCATAGCCTTGACTAGACGGTTGGTGTTTAGAAAGGTATAATTATTAGCAATGTATTCTGGTTCTATCAACATGATTTGAGATTATTTGAAAACCAAAATGAATGTAATGCAGCTCTCAAATTATTCCATGCTATGCTTTGTTTCTAATGTATGTGAAGTTACGTTTGTGAAGGTTGCTGCCTCAAAGATAAAAGAACCCCTTCTATCCTAGGGAGAAGTCATTTATATTTATTCTCCATTAGAAGATTAACTGCAATGTAATGTGTACACTGAACATCTAAATGGCAGTGTTTGTCATTCATGTGAAACATCCCTATAGGTCACCATGATGTAAGTGTTCAGGAACTAATTCTATGTATCAAAGTAAGACAAAAGTCTAAATTTTCAATAGTTATGTCATTTGCTTATTAAGGATAAGATAATGAGAGTTCACTGGAATCTTAATGTATCTTTATCATATCAACTGAAGTCATGAATATTAGTTGACATGCTTGGGATAACGACATCTCTGATACCATAGTATGCGAAAGCCTTCCCAGAAAAGTCATGTAGCTAGTTACATCTTGTTTATTAAATGATTAGCCTCCATTTTGTAACCATAGAAGTCACAATTCTCAGATCATTGTAGCAGACAAATGAATATTGTTGTCTATGCTTGTAAATCTGTATTTTAATTAAGGTCACACAGTGGATTGTAACAGGTTTTATTCTATGTGTGATATTCATATATGTTAGTTAATAAAATTGAATGGTTTCTGGTGATAAAGTTGATGTGTAATGAATGGTTAATGCACCACCAACATTAACCTCTCCCACCTTCTTTAAGGCTACGGGGGAGAGATTGTGACAATA
Organism: Bison bison bison; assembly: GCF_000754665.1. Lineage (NCBI taxonomy): Eukaryota > Metazoa > Chordata > Mammalia > Artiodactyla > Bovidae > Bison > Bison bison. Next base: position 17,201 of record NW_011491682.1, on the reverse strand, counting down.
AACCATTAGGTAGCACAGAGGGATGGCATCTGTAACAGTTAGTTTCCTTACTGGCCTTAATCCTCAAATAATGTCACATATTTTCCATAATTTCTACAATGTACCTTCCCCCGCCCCCTCTCTGTAACTGCAGGGACGCTGTGACGGTTCTAATAAGAAGGACCATACAGAGTACTGTTGAGAGCCTCCCTGACTGCTCCGTGCTGTTGCTGCCTCAGCGTCTGTCTGGGGACCAGGCAGCCTGCAGGTCCTTGAACTCACACCAGCCAGTCCTGTGAGCACCTCCACTAGATGACCCCCTTCCTTGAGACCAGCAGTCTTGCTGAACCCCAGGGTCTACTGCACAGACCCCCCTTCAGTGACACCCTCAGAGCTCACCAGAATCCTGCTCCTCTTGGTTTGAATGGACCCATCCACGCTCAGCCTGGGGAGCCCACAGCACTTCACCCAGGGTCCCTTAGAAAGGCCTGAACCCCAAGTACTGGAGCTATCTCTGCTTGGTTCTAGCCTGACCTCTCCGAGAAATTCCTGACCTAAACCCTTCCCTCCTGAGAGGTCTCAGCTGTGCTGAGTGTGAGGGCTGAAGCTCAGGGCTCCTGAGTGTGGGTCTTGGGGAAGAAGCATCAGAACAAACAGGGAGCTTGCTGAAGACTCATTTCATGGCCCCACCTCAGACCTGCAGATTCATAACCTCTCAGAGTGGGGCTCTGACCTCATGGGATTGTATACACTGAACTGGTTCAGAAAGAATCTTTGGCCAAGTGGTTTTCCACCTGTTTCCCATCAGGGTCACGTGACCAGTGGTAAGTGATAACCTCCCCGGTGCCCTTCCCACAGAGTTCTCTCTCCGTCCTGTGGGAGCATCAGTGTGGTGTGTAGGAAGTGCTCCAGGGGATTCTAAGGGGAGGCCTGGGTTAAGGACGTGGCTCCTGGTCCATTTGTGAGAGCTGAGGCCTGGCTTCAGTCCAAGCAGAGGCAACAACTTCTGCTCTGCATGAGCTTTAAAGGGGCAAGTCAGTGCAGCCCACACACCCCATGTTAGCAGAATTTGGGGGACTTTATATGAAGAAAGAAGAGTAGACAACAACAACAAATTGATAGATTGGTCTCCACGGAGGAGCTGATTGTCCTGAATCTCTCCTGAGACAAAGGACAGGAGAGGTTGGCGTTTCCCGCTTTTCAAGGTCCTTCTGCCTGTGAGGGTGTTGGGAGCAGGCGAAGGAGCTGTGCTGGTACCTCTGAAGGTGTAATCTCATGACGCTGAGGTGATTCCTCCACAGTCTTGATGCGAAAACGACCCAGGGCAGCAGGAAGAAGAGGAGGAAATGGCAGCTTCTCAGGTGAATGTCCTGATCCAGGTTAGAGGCTGTGTCTGCTTTTTCCTCCTTAAATGCCCTGGATTGAAAACATACAACTCTTTAATTCTCTTTTTCTGATATTCTTGCCTGGTGAGGTGGTTTTTGACTATTAAATACTGTTTTTTCTTTTATTTTTATGGGTCACAATCAGGCTCTTCTCTCTCCACGAGCCTCTTCTCCTTGTCTGCCTCCAGGCTCCCTACAGGGCATGAAGCATTCCCAGTGTGAATGAACAACTTTCAGTTTTTCAAAATAGTCCCTTTTCGAAAGACCGACAAGGGAAGGCATTGATGTGCAGAATTTCTGTTGGGATGGGGTGGGGTCGCAATGAGTCAGACAGGACAGAGGGACTGCACTGAGCTGAAACAGGATGACCTTAATGGCCTAGAGTTCCTTAGAGACTTTTGACAAAAATCTGACTATTCTCTGCATTGGTAAGAAAGGTCTATTATTTAAATGCGCTATTAGGGATGCAGAACTGGGGAGGTATTTTTGGAGTAAAAATGCAGAAAAGTGAAATTTTTTCAAGATACATTGACATTTCCTTATTTTTGCCGAAAGTACCTGAGCAGTGACCACGTGTCTTCTTGAGTGTTTCTCGCACGTGACACCAGTTTATCCCATAACACCTGATGGTCACCAATTCGGGTGTTTTCTGCTAGATTCCCACACCATCAAGTTCCATTTTTGTCTCTTTATCTTTAATAAAATCCTGGCAAGATGTAGTGAGGGAGGTGCACAATCCAACACAGCTAAGGTGGAAACTCCATTTCCTCCTAGTGTCTCTTTGCTGCTTGTTGGCTTTGAAATATGAACACGCAACAGTGTTCAGGAGAGATACTGAGTTTTGTAAGGAGAGGTTTTCATCAGTCAAGTCAGACCCTTTTCGCTTATAGGTTATTACGAATATTGAGAATAGTTCCCTGTGCTATGCAGCAGATCCTTGGTTATTTTTGTGTATACTAGAGTGTATATGTTAAACCCAAAGTCCTAATTGTGTTCATTTTTCTAATGAGCAGGTCCCCTTTGGAGGAAAGGAAGAATCCCGGTGCTAGGTGTGAATGAATGAAGCGGATGATACAGGTGAGAGGTCCAAAGACCACAGAGGAAGCCAGATGTGTTCAGATGGTTTGGGGAGGCCTGCTTCACTAGAATGAGAAGCCTGGGTTTATGTCTGCCAAAGAGGGACATGACCTGCCCCGTTCTTCTGCTGTTTCATCTCCATCTTCTTCAGCTCCAGTGGGTTTTCCCTCAGTTTCACTGAGAGCCAAAACCTTCCTCCTGGTCTATGAGGACCTGCATACTCTCGCTGCTTTGGGGGACCTAGGAAAAGCTGCTAACAGTTCTGACAAACTCTGCCTTAAGGCCTTTCCAAATTTCCGTCTCTGCCTCAAGTCAGAAAAGAGTTGTGGAGATCTGGGATTAGTTGACAAAATTCCAGAAATACTGGAGCAGGTATATGCTTCCTGC
>NW_011491682.1:5038-14273 GCF_000754665.1 Bison bison bison | reverse complement strand
TTTTTACTGTTCTTTTATTTTGTATCGGAAGTATAACCGGTTAACAATGTTGTGATAGTTTCAGGTGGGTAGCAGAGGGCCTCAGCCGTCCATACACATGTATCCGTTACTCCCCCAAACTCCCCTCCCATACCAGGCAGCCACGTAACATTGAGCAGAGCTCCCTGTGCAGGACAGTAGGACCTTGTTGGCTCTCCATTTTAAATATAGCAGTGTGTACATGGTGATCCCTTATGGAGAATTGATATTTATTTTCTTGAGATGTTGTTGGAATTTTCCAGTTAACTCATCTAACTCCAGGGATTTTTTTAAATTACTTTTTTACTCTTATTAATAGTTGTAGATGTGTTATAATTTTTTAACTCACTCACGCTAACATCTAAGGTGTTCTGTGTTTCTAAAAATTGAATCTTCCTTGGAGGTATTCAACTTTTTGGTATAGTATCATTCATCATAACCTGATAGAATTACTTTTTGTTCTATGTAACATGTACAGTGCCATTATTTTTACTTCTGATCTTCTTTGCATACCATCTCTTATTAATATAGCTAAGGGTTTGTCAATATTGTGTACAACTGTAAAGCATATTCACTCAAGGTACTAAGTGGGATCTTGGTCATTTGTTATCTTTCAGCGATATCTTCTCATGACACCCAGGGTTTGTTCCCAAAGAAGCCGTGCATAGGAGATTCATGTGTAATGTGCTCAGAAATTCTGAGAGCTCTCAGCTTGGAAATGTGTACTTAATGAAAGACTGGGAAAGTAAGGGGGGCTGTGAAGGGCCAAAAGGATGTTGTTTTAGATGTAACCAAATCAGGACAATTATTCATGATGAAAACATGATTGCCAAAAGAAATTGAGGATATGCATCAACTTGGGGAAAATTCCATTTGAAGTCAATAAGTTCTGCAGAAAAATATGTTTTTGTAAGCAAGAACCCACATGATTTAAAAAAAAAAAACAAACATATTCTCTGGTGTGAAATTTTGAAAACATGGAAAGTCATCTAGTCTATGCTACAAATAATCACTCAAACCAGTATGAATATAGGTTTGAATTCAACAGTCAGTCATACATGTCTGAGAGCCAGAGATTTGAAAATGAAGGAAGAAAATCTCACTATGATCAGTTTGAGAGATCCTTTAGTGAAGGCTCATTATTTTTCCACCAAGAAACATTTTCTCCCTATTCCAATATCTGTAATGTCAATAATAATGAGACAGTCTTTATCCAGCTGCCGTCATTCAATGGGTATCATAGTACAGATAATGCAGAACAACCTTCCATGTGTAATCCCATGAGTGAGGCCTTAAGCGAGAGCTCCACCTTCAATAATTACAACAGTATTTATGATGGAGCCAGAATCTACCCATGCCTTGAACCTGGGAATCACTTTGACCAAGACTCAGGTCTCATGAATCATCAGAGAACTCTATATTCAGAGAACCATAGTGATGAATGTAGGAATGTCTTTTATCAAAGCTCAAATCTTATTACAGATGGGAATATACATATTGAAGAGAATAATTACAAATTTAGTGAATGTGGTCAAGTTTCTAACCAGTCATCAGAACTTACTCAACATCTGAGTATTCATGCTAAGGAGAAACACTGCAAGTGGAATAAATGTGGGAAAGTCTTTCCTCAATTATCAAATCTAAATAGATACAGGAAAATCCACACTAGAGGGAAACCTAACCAATGTGCAGAATGTGGCAAAACCTTCAGCAAGCCCTCAAGCCTTACTCAACATCTCACTGTTCATACTGCAGAGAAGACTTACAAATGTCCAGAATGTGGCAAAGGCTTTAATCAGAGCTCAAACCTTAATCGACATAGGCGAATCCATACTGGGGAGAAACCATATAAATGTCAGAATTGTGGGAAAGCCTTTAACCGACGTGCAAGACTTAATCAACATCAGCGAATCCATACTGGGGAGAAACCATACAAGTGTAAAGAATGTGGCAAAGCTTTTCTCAGTTGCTCAAATCTTAATCAGCATCAGCGAATTCATACTGGGGAGAAGCCTTATAAATGTACAGAATGTAACAAAGCCTTTAATCAGTTGCTCATATCTCACTGTGCATCAGCGAATTCATACTGGGGAGAAGCCTTATAAATGTACAGAATGTAACAAAGCCTTTAATCGTCACTCAAACCTTACCTGTCATCAGAGAATTCATGCTGGGAAGAAACTATACAAATGTACAGAATGTGGCAAAGCCTTTAACCAAAACTCAACACTTACTCAACACCAGCGAATTCATACTGGAGAGAAGCCTTATAAATGTACAGAATGTGGCAAAGCCTTTAATCAAAACTCAACACTTACTCAACATCAGCGAATTCATACTGGAAAGAAGCCTTATAAATGTACAGAATGTGGCAAAGCCTTTAATCGAAACTCAGTACTTACTCAACATCAGCGAATTCATACTGGAGAGAAGCCTTATAAATGTACAGAATGTGGCAAAGTCTTTAATCAGAGTTCAAACCTTAGTCAACATAGGCGAATTCATACTGGGGAGAAACCATACAAATGTAAAGAATGAGGCAAAGCTTTTAATTGCCACTCAAATCTTACTTGCCATAAAATAATTCATACTGCCAAGTAGTCTTACAAATATAAATAATAGGACAAAGCCTTGAAGTGAGCCGTCACCTCACTCAGCATCAGAGAGCGTGTGCTGGAGAGAGACCCTACAAACGTAGGAAGTGATGAAAGAGGTTTGTCCTAAGCACACACATCAGAAAATGCCAGAGAGTTCATACTGGGAAGAACGCTTAATGCTGTAAAAAATGTACAAAATGAATTTAAAAACTCAGGTCTACATAAATATCAGAGAATTCATCAAAGATAGCATTCAATCAATAACCCTTTTCTGGTATTACTTTAAATCAGGATATTATAGAAAATAATCCAAAGTGAAAACACTTAGAAAAATTATGTTACTTGGACCATAGGATCAAGGCAAGAGATGTTGGACAACATAATTATTATCATTGTATCCTTATTCATATTGACAGTATGTGAAAGTGAACTTTAATATAACTCAACTTTCAAATTACCACATGCAATACCTTTGTTTCTGGGTGTATGTGAACTAATATGCTTTTTTAAAACTAATATTCTTGATCTTTGCTCCCTCAAAGTTAAACAAAACCCTTCTATAATAGGTGGAAATAATTTTTATCTACTTTTTTATGTACTATTAAGGGTCCTCTAATGTGAAATGTACAGTGGAAGTCTAAATGGAGGTGATGATTGTCGTTGTTTAAAACATCCCTCTATGTCACCGTTAGGTAAGTGTTCAAAGAATAATTCTTTGTATTAAAGTAAGACAGAGAGTCGAAATTTTAAATAGTTGTGCCAATGGTTTTTTATGGATATAAAGATGGCAGCTCACTGAAATCCTGATGTATTTTTATAACAGCAATAACTAGAAGTCATGAATTTTAGTTGACATGGTAACAATCAGGAAATCTTCACAGATACCCAAGAAAAATACATGTAACCTTTTCCTGAAAGGTCATGTAATGAATGTACATCCTTGTTTACTAAATAACTGCTCTCTCTGTTTTGTAAACCATAAATATCACGTTTCTCTGACCACTGTATCACAAGAACAAGAATGTTTCCAAATGCTTGTAATCTGTATTTTGATCAAAGATTATAGAGTAAACTTTGGAAAGTTTTATTTAGATTATGTGTGAACTTACTATATGTTAATCAATAAAAGTGAACGGCTTTTCATATATTAAACTTGATGTATATTTGAAGAAGTGTTCTCATCAGTAACAAGCTTCCAGGTGGTTCAGTGGTAAAGAACCTGCCTGCCAATGCAGGAGACACAGGAGATGTAGGTTTGATCCCTGGGTCGTGAAGATACCCTGGAGAAGGAAATGGCAACCCACTCCAGTATTTTTGCCATGGGAAATCCCATTGACAGAGGAGGCTGGTGGGCTCCAGTCATGGGGTTGCAAAGAGTCAGACACAACTGAGCATGCACATACATATTCCACCACCAATGTTAACATTAACACAAGCATTATCATCCCCCTGGGGTTTTTTAAGTCGTCATTAACTGATGGTGACTAGAGAGCATCTGTAACACAGTAGCATGACATCTCATGGGGCTTCCCAGGTAGTGCTAGTGGTAAAGAATTTGTCTGCCAGTGCAAGAGACATAAGAGATGCTGGTTCGATCCCTGGGTCCAGAAGATCCCCTGGAGGAGGGCAGGGCAACCCATTCCAATATTCTTCCCTGGAGAAGACAGGGACAGAGAAGTCTGGAAGGCTACAGTCCATGTGGTCACAAAGGGTCGGACACGTCTGAAGTGACTTAAGATGCACAGAGAATGACATCTCATAGTAATTCCCTTTTTCTACTGGCAATAACCCTCAAATAACTTGAGATCATATTTTCCATAAATGGTACAGTGTGTCATTTCCTCATTTTTAACTACTGGGACATTATGATGGTTACAATATGGATTGCATAGGAGTATTGCTGAGAGTTATCTACAGTGCTCCATGATATTGCTTCCTTGGCATCATGTGTATGGACCAGAAGCCAATGGGTGCCTTGCTTTGACACCAGTTATTCTCATAAGCACACGTGCTAGATAACAGCCTGCAAGTTCATAAGCAAATGTAAATTCCTCATAGGTCTTCCCCAGCAGCCCTGGTCACCAGCAGTCTTCCTAAATCCCAGGCCCTTCTGTTTTTACTTACTCATTTATTTCTGGCTGTGCTGGGTCTTGGTTGCTGTGCGGGCTTTTCTCCAGTTGTGGTGCATGGGCTTTTCACTGCGGGGGCTTCTTTCGTTGTGCCACGGGGGCTTCTCTCATTGTGCCGCGCGGGCTCCAGGGCACACACTTCCGTAGTTGCGGCTCCCGGGCTCCAGAGCGCAGGCTCAGTACTTGTGGGTATGGGCTTAGTTGCTCCGCGGCCCGTGGGATCTTCCGCGCCGGGCATGGAACCCGTGTCCCCTGCATTGGCAGGAGGATTCTTAGCCACAAGGAAAGTCATTAATTTTTGGTGAGAATGCTTCAAGTTCTCCAGGCAGCCTTGATGCTGACAGACACCTGAGAAAAGGCTCTGGGACGTGAGGCAGAAGCATTCTAAAGCTCTGATCTTGAACATCATCAGAATAAAAGGGGAAAAAATTAGCAGTTGAAAACCATGTCAATAGGCAACATCAGAAGTAGAGAATGAAAGGTTTGTCAACTGTTAATCCAGGGCATTTCAGGAGGAAAAGCAGACATAGCCTCTGACCCAGGACAGACATTTACCCGAGAAGCTGCCATTTCCTCCTCTTTTCCTCCCGCCCTAGGTCGTTTTCTCCTCAAGGTCATGGGGAAGGATCACCTCAGCATCATGAGATAACACCTTCCAAGGCGTCAGCACAGCGTCTTCGCCTGCTCGCAACACGCCCACAGGCAGAAGGAGCTTGAAAAGCTGAGAGGGCCCACCTCTCCTGCCCTTCGTCTCAGGAGAGACTCAGGACGATCAGCTCCTCCCGGAGACGCACGTCAAGTTTTCCTTTGCTGTCCACACGGGTTCTCTCCCCGGATTCTGCCAACACGGGAGAGGTGAGCGGCATTGACGTCCCCTCCCGACCCCAGAACAGCAGACCCCGCCGCTCGCCCCGGCCTGAAGCTGGCTCTGAGCTCTCACAGACGCGCCCGAAGCCCCGTGTTCAGCCCGGGCCTCGCCTGGAGCAGGAAGACAAGCAGCGCTGATGCTCCTCCAGGACCAGGGGCCGGAGTTTGCGAAGAGGATCCTCCTGGGACCCCAGATGAGAACCGCTTGCCTAAAGATTTTCTCTAGCTTTAAAGTGGATACAAACCCTCCCCAGTCTAAGAAGCTATGAATTAGCCAGTTTGAGGGGAACCCGTGAAATGACACGTTGAACAAGCCCCCTGTGGGTGCTGTCGCTGCTCCTGTAACACCTGTCTTCCGTGGCACTGAGCTGGAGCCATCCCACACAGCACACCTGGGAGCCCTGAGCCGGTGAGGGCGCGGGGCTGGAACCTCTGAAAACACCGGCTCCCTCCGCCTGATGCCCCGGGGAGGGGCTCCTCCTGGGGGCGGCCCTCCGTGGCCTCGAGCTGCGCTTGGGGAAGGGGAGGTGGGAGGCGAGTGCTGCACAAAGTCACATGATGCCCTTGCGGGGGGTGTGTGTCGGGGGGGTGTGGTGAGGCTTGCTCTCCGAGATCTTCCCAAAGTTACCCTGAGTCCTTGGGTCCTGTCTCCCCCTCCCCTCCCTGGGGCCACGTACTTTCCTTCTCAGTAGCTCAGCCGTGTCCCAGTCTTTGGCAACCCTGTGGACTATAGCCTTCCAGGCTCCTCTGCCCTTGGGATTTCCCAGGCACGAATACCGGAGAGGGTTGCCATTCCCTTCTCCAGGGGATTTTCCTGACCCAGGGATGGAACCCAGTCTCCTGGATCTTCTACATCGGCCGGTGGGTTCTTTACCACTGAGCCACCTGGGGAGACCCCCTGGGCCCACATTCATTCACAAAATGATTAGCCTTGTGACCATCTACCCGCAGGTGAGGGGGCCTCCATCTTCAGAGACCAGGGGCACGAAGGTATTTACATCACAGCTTTCTTTGAAAATGAACCAAAGGCAGTCATGCAGGATTAAAATGTTTGTTGGGAAGGGACCAAAGCCTTTGGAAATGATGCCATAAATGTGTATTTGATGATACACAAAGGAAGTAGTGATTAATATTAAGTAAAAAGGTACACTGTAACTGAATTAGCAGATGAGAATTTTTTTTTGGTGTTGCTGCCCTATTGTATGTGTGTTTCTACATTTTAAGAATTGTTTGAGGGATTTCCCTGGTGGGCCAATGGTTCAGAATCTGCCTTGCAATGCAGAGAACGCAGGTTTGATCCCTGGTCAGGGAACTAGGCTCCCACATGCCACAGGGCAACTAAGCCCATGCTCCCACAACTAGAACCTGATTCAGTCAAATAAATAGATATTTTTTTAAAAAAGAAAAGGATTATGTGGCTATAGTTTGTTCTCTCTCTACTCTTTACCTGATATTTTATCACATCTATAAAGTGCATTAATTGAGGTAAAAATAAAACAAGGGAAACATACCCATTTTCTAAATATTATTTGACAGCATTAAATCTTTTTAACCATGAAGTGTGAATACGCCAATAACAATGTATTTTTTTAAGTTTAAAGATTTTTTTAGAGAAGGTTTAGTTTCACAGTAAAATTCAGAGAAAGGTGCAGAAATTTTCATATGCTTCTTATTCCCACATATGTTTAACCTCCTTCTTTATCATCATCTTCCACCATAGGGGTACTTCTGTTACCACTGATGAATCTATAGTGACATCAGTATTTTAGTCCATACTTTACCTTGTAGCTCACTTTCAGGGTTGTACAGTTTGTGACATTGGAGAAACATATAATGACATGTATCCATTATTAAAGGTTTCCATTTATTTTTGTTTAGTTTTTTTTTTAAAGGAAACTTCATACTGTTCTCCACATTGGCTGTACCAGTTTACATTCTTTCTAACAGTGATGTTTCCACCAAGGAGGCTTCTCTTTTCTCCAGACCCTCTTTAGCACTTATTATTTGTAGATTTTTTTGATGATGGGCATTCTGTTGTAAGGGGATATTTCATTGCAGTTTTGATTTGCATTTCTCTAATGATTAGTGATGCTGAGCATCTTTTCATGTGCCTCTTGGCCATCTGTATGTCTTCTTTGAAGAAATGTCTGTTTAGGTCTTCTGCCCATTTTTTGATTGGATTGTTTGTTTTTTGGATACTCAGTTACATGAACTCTTTGTAAATTTTGGAGACTAATTCCTTGTCAGTCACATCCTTCACAAATATTTTCTCCCATTCTGTAGGCTTTTTGTTTTATTTGTGGTTTCCTTTGCTATGCAAAAGCTTTTGAGTTAAATTAGGTCTAATTTGTTTGCTTTTGCTTTTATTTCCATTACTATAGTAGATGGATCAAAAAAGATGTTGTTGAGATTTATGTCAAATAGTCTTCTGCCTATGTTTTTCGCTAAGAAGGTTATAGTATTCAGACTTAATAATATGAAAACCAAAGACCCTTCTCAATGTACTTTTCAATACTTCCAAGTTCAATGGTACATGGGGTTCAAGGGACTGAAATATTTCTTGAGACATCTGGTACCCATGTTATTGACTATTCTTTAAGAATTCAAATTCTTTGAATTAAAAAATTGACCAGTAAAAAAAATAAAAGGTTCCCACAAATAGTTTTCACTGTCCAGAAAATCCTCTAGACACAGAATATTCATAGCCCCACCTCTGCCAATCCTTGGATAACACTGAAATTTTTAAAATTAATTCCTACTAGAGTACACTTGCTTTACAAAGTTGGGTTCGTTTCTACTGCACAGCAAAATGAACCAGTCACACATATACATATACCCGCTCCCTTTGGGGCTTCTTTCTGACCCAGGTCACCACAGAGCATTGAGTAGACTTCCTTGTGCTATAGAGTACATTCTCATCAGTTATCTATTTTATACACAGCATCAATAGTGTATGCGTGTCAATCCCAATCTCCCGATTCATCTCCCTCACGCCCTTTCCCCCCTTGGTGTCCATACATTTCTTCTCTAGGTCTTTGTCTCTGCTTCTAGTTTGAAAATAGGATCATCTATACCTTTTTTCTAGATTCCACATATATGTGTTGATATATGATATGTTTCTTTTTTTTTTTTTACTTAAAGCTCAACATTCAAAAAACTAAGATCATGACACACAGTCCCATCACTTCACAGCAAATAGATGGGGAAAAAGAGGAAACAGTGATGTAAGACAAGCATAGAGACAAAGAGAGCAAGCTGGGCAGTCAGGCAGAGAAAGATTTATTATAGGAAAAGAGAAAGTGGTTGACTTTAGAGAGAAGCCAGTGCTCTCTTTTTACAGCCAACCCTTGTTATACCTTATTGATGGGAAATTGCGCCCCAAAGGGAGGGGCCCTTAGTGTATCTTTAGCCCGCAGCTGGGGTCTTGTTATCAGGGAGTTGAAGGGGTCTCATGGTTGAGGGGGTCACATAGTTGAGAAACTGGCACCAGCAGGGGGAAACAGGATATCACCTTAAGGAAAAAACAGGATGCCACCAGGGCAATTTGGTCACTGTGACTTCATCCCCTGTTTGTCAGGTCACCACAACGGGCCATTTTTAAACTATACACTATGAGCCCCTTGT
>NW_011491682.1:3222-3360 GCF_000754665.1 Bison bison bison | reverse complement strand
CAGAGTTTGCTCAAACTCATGCCCATTGAATCAGTGATGCCATCCAACCATCTCATCCTCTGTCATCCCCTTCTCCTCCTGACTTCAATCTTTCCCAGCATCAGGGTCTTTTCCAATGAGTTGGCACTTTGCATCAAG
>NW_011491682.1:0-3122 GCF_000754665.1 Bison bison bison | reverse complement strand
CTATAAAAATCAGCTACTAACCCACGAAAAGCACAGGCTCTCTCCAGCCACCTGCATTTGTTAGCACCTTCATTATCTCTGCTCCCTGCTCTTAATAAGTGTGCTCCCTTCTGAAATACTCTGTGTCCGGAAATTCTTTTCCAACCCACGCTCAGACTGCCCCGACAAACTCGAATAAAAAATTAACTTAAAATGAATAAAATAAAAGCAGAAAAAATCTGGAAAAAAGAGCTCTTATAAGTGAGTGAATCACTGCTATGAAGGTCTAGATAGCACTGACAAAGGTTTGTATAGTCAAAGCTATGGTTTTTCCAGTAATCATGTATGGATGTGAGAGTTGGACCATAAAAAAGGCTGAGTGTCAAAGAATCGATGCCTTCAAACTGTGGTGCTGGAGAAGACTCATAAGAGTCCCTTGGGCAGCAAGGAGATCAAATCAGTCAATCCTAAAGGAAATCAACCCTGAATATTCATTGGAAGGACTGATGCTGAAGCTGAAGCTCCAATACTTTGGCCACCTGAGGTGATGAGCTAACTAACTGGAAAAGAACCTGATGTTGGGAAAGATTGAGGGCAGGAGGAGAAGGAGGTGACAGAGGATGAGATGGTTGGATGGCATCACTGACTCAATGAACATGAGTCTGAGCAAACTCAGGGAGATGGTAAAGGACAGGGAAGCCTGGCATGACTTAGCAACTAAACCAGCATGGGCAAGAAAGGACTGAAACCTGACTTGGCTCATAACAAATCTAGCACATTTAATCACTGTGATGTCTGACAAATCCAGGTAGCTCTGTTCTCCCAAGTTTAAATAGATATTGAGCTCTTTTGGTAATGTGTCATTATATTCTGGGCTTCCCTGGTGGCTCAGTGGTAAAGAACTGCCTGCCAATGCAGGAGATATGGGTTCAATCCCTAGGTCAGGAAGATCCCCTGGAGAAAGAAACGGCAACCCACTCCAGTACTCTTGCCTGGGAAATCCCAATGACAGAGGAAGTTGGTGGGCTATAGTCCACGGGGTCACAAAGAGTCAGACACAACTTACAACTAAACAACAGCAACAATTGATAGTAGAATATTTTTAGATGAGTGAAAGTATCATGGTGTATTTGAGCCTGACTGGGGCTATCTGAAACTCATTACTATAAATGTACACTTTTCTTATGTGCTGATTCTTTTTCTTCAATAGGGAAAACAGTCTCATCAATTTAACAGACCTAAGACATTTTCAGGAGATAACAATTACTGTCTCCATTAAGCACTTCATATACTCAGAGATAAAGCAAACAGTTTTATACCAGGAACTGTCATTTGGGTTCACCGTTTCTGCACAGGACTAAGTGACCTGTAGATTCCTCTTACTCATTACTAGATGCAGAAGGTCATAGTCACGCACACCTGCAATAACCCCGAAAATTTAATGTCTGATTTCAGTAAACGAGGCTGAACTTCAGACTGAGTTCAAAACTACAGTTCTTACGGACTCCCCTGGTGGCACAGTGGATAAGAATCCACCTCCCAGTGCAGGGGACACAGGTTCAATCCTTGGTCCGCCCAGGAAGATTCCACATGTCCTCGAGCAACTAACCTGTGCGCCGGCAGTTTTGAGCCTGCTCTCTAGAGCGGCACACTGCAACTCCTGAGCCCACATGCTTCAATACTGAAGACTGAGCGCCTAGAATCTGTGCTCTGCAGCAGGAGGAGCCACTGCAGTGAGAAGCCTGGGCACCACAAGGAGTGGCCCTGCTCACCCCGACTAGAGAAAGCCCATGCACCAGTGGAGACTCAGTGCAGCCAAAAATAAACAAAAGAAAAAAACCCTAAGGTTCTTAAGATAATTAAAAGTCAAGCTGCATTGTCACTCACACTCAATGCCAGGAATCAAGGTCATTGTGGATTACACTAAATTACACACTATAAATTCAGAGTGGTCGTGGATTGCTGTTGGATCTCTAGTCCTGGCCTCTCTTTACTGGTCCAGCTCAAGAGTCAGAATCCTTTCTGTGTGGCTTTGGCACTGGACTAGCTTTGAACCCTGAAGAATTTCTTTTTTATCTGAAATAACCACTTATCTCAGTTCCTGATACTCCTTGTCTGCAGACTCTTCTTCTCAGATTGAAATAGAGAATGGGTATCTGACTCCTTTCTGTTGCCAGGACACTGTGGGAGGAGGTGTGCTGTTTAAAAATCAGCACCTGTGTTAGATGGAGGCTGTCACACCCCTAGATATGGATTTGTGATTCCATGACCTCCTCTTCCCTCAGAATTGCGATTATCTTTTCACTTTTAGCTGCAATGAGAAGGTAGGCTCATGGAACAAGGGGATACTTGTGTAAAATTTTTAATTAACTTTCTAAAAACTGTTAATTACCCTCCCCCAAAAGAACTACAATCAACTTGTCATTCCCAAAGAGACCACTGCAGTGCTCTGAGAGGCTTTTTCTTTTATACGATCTGGGGAGGCAGATAGATTCTCATATGGAATGAGCAGGAAATGCTGAGTTGACAGCTGAGAGCCTGGCAATGAAACTCTTGTATTGTACTGACTTCTCTGTTCCTCTGAGAAATTTTTCTACCCAACAGTGAGTTCTTTCCTGACCCCCGAGCTTCAGCATCGCTTAAGTATGATCAGAGAAATAGAACCAAACTGCCTGAGGATTTCTAAGCCCTATAATTAAAAGGAAGACCATGATGATAGCAATTTTTATATTAAAAATTATTGTATATATTTGTCCAACTCAGTGTCAGCTAATTTGGAAGTCTAGGTGGTGATAAAGATGTTTTCCACTAAAATATGTTTTACCAATATGGACCCATTCCCAAGTAGTTACAGAAAGCCTAAATAGAAAAATGTCCACAGAAAGATGGAAATTTATAAATTTCTCCCCCTAAAAGTACCCCCAATAGTAAGTTTTAACAGGTGCTTTCTTGTTTAGTCTCTCAGTCATGTCCAACTCTTTGCAACCCCATGGACTGCAGCACACCAGCCTTCCTTGTCTTTCACTATCTCTCAGAGTTTGTTCAAACTCATGCCCATTGAATCAGTGATGCCATCCAACCATCTCATCCTCTGTCATCCCCTTCTCCTCCTGACTTCAATCTTTCCCAGCATCAGGGTCTTT
>NW_011491681.1:12934-13634 GCF_000754665.1 Bison bison bison | reverse complement strand
ACAGGGGTCACAAAGAGTCGGACACAACTGAGCAACTGATCAACCAAAGATTGAACATGGTGATCTTGGCAACCAGCCTTGAGGGAATGTAGAAGAAGGATTGGGTGCCTGGACTATTGCAGTAGCCTCCTCCTCACTGGACCACTGCTTTCTCCTTTGTCCCCCACGGACTGTTCATAGAGCAGCCAGAAGGGTCCTGTTAAATCCTGAATCAGACCACATCCCTCCTCTACTCAGAACTCTCCCAAGCCTCCCCTCTCACTCAGAGCACAAACCCCGGTTCTCTCCATGGCCCAGAACTCCCGCCTTGATCTGGCCCCTGCCACATCTCTACCCTTTCCTTCTGCCATATCATCCATGTCATTGTGGTGATGTGACCCCTGATGGCCTACCCCATGTCTTCTCTCCACAGAAATGTGAGAGCTTCTTGCCACTTGAGTTTCGCTCTTTTGCTGTGGACCCCCAAATCACTTCGCTCGATGTGTTGCAACACATCCTCATCCGAGCCTTTGACTTGAATGGGTGAGTAATGGGGTGTGGGGCAAAACCAGTGGGCCACCCACCTTGACAGCAGTTGTTTGGCACTTTTATTGTTGTCGTTGGTAGGGAGGGTTGTTTGTTTTGTTATTATTAATATAAATAGTCCCATAATAAACAAATAGCCACATACATATCTTGGAATTTTTTGGGAAAATCTAGT
>NW_011491681.1:12403-12834 GCF_000754665.1 Bison bison bison | reverse complement strand
CAAAATGTTCTCTGGGTAGGTGTTACCAATTTACCGTCTCAGCAGCAGCCCATAAAGTTTCTGTTTTCCTCACAAACACTGGTTACTAAAAAACATTAGAAAATTTGCCAACTTGATAGATGAAAAATAGTATCTCCTGGGGGCAAATGTGATGGTTATTTTGGTGTCATTGTTATTTTGGAGGAATATATGCACATGGTAATGGACTCAAAGGATACAGAAATGATGTGTATTTGGGGGGGTTTCCATGGTGACTGTCAGTTCTGGCAATGGCTCAGCGGGTAAAGAATCCACCTGCAATGCAGGGGACACAGGAGATGAGGGTTTGATTCCTGGGTTGGAAAGATTCCCCTGGAGAAGGAAATGGCAACCCACTCCAGTATTCTTGCCTGGAAAATTCTATGGACAGAGGAGCCTGGCAGGCTACAGTC
>NW_011491681.1:10026-10734 GCF_000754665.1 Bison bison bison | reverse complement strand
GTATTTATTCATTCATTCATCCTGTACTCACTTTCATTGATTTGTTCCTTTGATCTCTCAGCCACTTTCAGTTTTCTCCTAGTTCTTAGTTTTGCCTGTACTGTTCCCCTAGTTTTGCCTGTACTGTTCCCAGGGAGCCCACAGATAAATTAAGACATGGTCCTGAAAATTTGATTATGAAGCATACATTAGATAATAATAGTGTCAGTGTTAAATTTCCAGAGTATGGTTACGGTATCATGGTTATTGAAGGAAAATATCCTTGTTCTTGGGAAAAACACAAGTATTAAGGGGTAAGGTGTTATAATATCTGCAAATAACTTGGCAAAATAATAAATGTATGTATATATATGGAGAGAATGAGATGAAGCAAATGTGGCAAAAAATATGAACAGTTAGGGGAGTAGATGAAAGATGTATGGATGGTCAATGTATTCATCATTTTAACTTTGTCATAGATTTGAAATTTTTTTCAAGTAAAAAGTTGTGGAGTGGAAGACATGGTTTCCAGTCTCAGGAAATTCACAGTGCCTATTTGAGATGCCTGAATAGGCATTTTATTGATGTCATAATAACATAAATAGCTAACATGTGTTGAGCACTTGAGGCCATTCTACACACATAATATTTATTCACTGGATTGTCAAAACAATCCTACAGAGTAGGGATGACCGTTATCTCCATGTTACAGATGAGGAAACTGAGTCT
>NW_011491681.1:8308-9266 GCF_000754665.1 Bison bison bison | reverse complement strand
CTGGCGGGCTCTGGTCCATCAGGTCACAAAGACATGACTGAAGCAACTTAGCATGCAATACAGACCTATCTTTTTGCCCTGCAGGAACTACTTTGATCAGTTTGATGTGTAATCTTACAGGTCCTTTATTCACACACACATATACACACAAATTAGTCCACATATGGAGAGATGTAAGTATATTTGTATTTGTATATGTACACAAATGGTATGTGTTTAACATAAATCATACTACACATTAATAGGTGAGTGTGCGATTGATGGAACTGTTATAAATATTTGTAATGAATTCTTGGGATTGTGTTCATGAATGCAAAAGCAACAGGCATGTTGTGATCACTTAGATGGCCCAGTCCCTCTTTCTGGGAAGAACTCAGTTTCTGTCACCTCTTCAGTTGGAAGATTGCCAAGCCTAGACAGAATCAATCTGTGCATTGGTGATATGAATTCCCTTTCTGTCATATGTATTGCAGATATTTTTTTCCAAGCTTATCTTTTTGTTTTGTGGCCTTGTTTGTGGTGCTCTTTTGGTCCTATCAAAAACTAATGTTTGTATGCAGTCTTGTACATATATCTGTCTTTTTCTGTATGATTTCTGAATTTCTCCTCTTTAGAACATCTTCCCCGTCCACATACTTATACAAATATTCTTCTATTTTATACAAATATTCTCCTATATTTTCTTCTAACACACTTATTATTTTCTCTTTTACATATAAATCTCTACTCAGTCAACATTGTGATTAGTGGACCTAGTTTTTTTTTAATTTATTTTTATTTATTTGGCTGCATCAGGTCTTGGTTGCATCATAGAGGATCTTCCGTTATGGTGCCCAGACTCAGTAGTTGTGGCCACAGGCTTAGTTGCCCTGTGACATGTGAAATCTTCCCAGACCAGAATATATGTACTTGGATTTTATTTCTGGGCTTTCTATATTTGAATTCTACCAAGACAAAC
>NW_011491681.1:7540-8208 GCF_000754665.1 Bison bison bison | reverse complement strand
TGAGCAGTGCTTTTTCTTACATTCACATAGCTGCTCTTGCTCTCTCTGTTTGCCAGGTATGCCTTCAGATTTCTTCAATTTTTAACCTTTCTTTGTCACCTAGTTTTACTGTGTCTCTCACAAAAACTCCATAGCTGGATTTATGCTTTTTTACACAACTGACAGTGAAATCTTCTGACCACTTTTCCCCTCCGGTCTCCCCCACCCCCACTCACCCTAGCCCTTGAAATGGAAGCTTTGGAACACTTTTCATTCTCATTCTTCTGGTCCCTAACCCTTAACTTTTGGGCTTTGCTTAGGCAGTATTGTGTTTTTCTTTTTCAATTCCAGGCTGTCATTATCTTTTCTTTAGAGTTAGTCACTTACGTTTCAGGAATTCTGATGTAACAATATTACACTCCCAATGACAGTCTCTTTGTCATTTTATGTCTAACTATATACTAATATTAAAAACTTGTGGCTTGTCACCATGTACCTTCCCTTTGGCCTTCCTCCACCCACCTTGAGCTCTCGTAGTCACTCAGTAGTCGTTTCTTAGAGAACTTCTTTGTTCCCCTCCAGTAAGGTGCATGGTTGTTGTTGTTCAGTTGCTCAGTTGTGTCCGACTCTTTGCGACCCCATGGACTGCAGCATGCCAGGCTTCCCTGACCTTCACTATCTCCCAGAGT
>NW_011491681.1:4439-5923 GCF_000754665.1 Bison bison bison | reverse complement strand
GTTTTTACAACCTTAGTTTTGCCAACCCACTTCTTCATCTCAGGGACACTTTCCTTCATATCTTGGTAATTCTGTCTCTGCTTGATCTCTTTTCTCCTCCTACATTTCCTACTTTTTGCCTCTCAGGTTTCCTGGACTCACCCTCCAGGTCTCTCTGCTTTCCTCTCATCATTAAGCTTTAGCTCTGTGCCTTGAAAAGGGTTTTTCTCTTGGTCTTTCAGACCATTGGTGTGACCTTCTTCATTTTACCTGGTGAGTAGTGTGATCTTCATTTTAAGTGTTTTCATGTTTTAGAAAGACCATTCTGGCATCTGTTGGGAGAGAGTATAGAAGGAGGGGCAAAGGGGAAGCAGGGACTGGTTGGATGAGAGGCATGGTATGAGCTGAGAGAAGAAGTGGAATTGAAGTATGTTCTGCATGCAGAAGCCATGGGAGTTGAGAGAGGTCTGTCAGGTTTGGGGCTTAAGCAATTGAAGAGATAGAGACACTGTTCAGACTTGGGGAGCAGGTCATGTCTCAAATGGATCTCGGGCTCCCCTTGTGGACCCATTAGGTTTGCAGTGCCCAGTGGGACATCCAGGGAGAGGCAGTGACTTGTGGCCCAGGGTTTGCTTCCCCCTCAGCTCTGTGTGAGAAAGTATAGTGGACTTCATGGGAATGTTGCTTAGGGATGGCATTTGCCTGCAAATGACAGTGGCTTGAACAAATCCCAGTTGATTTGTTTCATGTAATAGAGTTGGAAAGCCACTGGTCTTTGCTGTTGTCAGCTTAGCAGTTCTGTGGTGCCAGGGTGGACATCTCTTGAGTCTCTCAAACTTACTCAATTGGCCATTGCTGCTTCAAGCCACATGACATTTGAGGTGGGCAGAAAGGATGCAAGGGGGAGTAAAGAAGAGAGAGAAGGGAGAGACCAAGGACCAGAATTGGATAAAATTAAGCATATCATTATCTCTTCTGTGTAACGTGCATGACGTACCTGCTCCACAGATACTTTTGCTAAAATTTACCTGGGCCCTGGAGTAAGGTGAATAAGATAAAGATCCCAGCCCTACCATGTCCTTGTCCACTTACTAATTTTTCCAACCTTTCTGTCGTGGTCTGTAAGATGAGAATAATGGTATTCTATACCAATTGTGGAAGGAGGACTAGTGGGAAGGTAAGATTCAGGGTTTGGATTCTTGAGCTTTGGGCCTGACTTTCAAATTTCAGTTCTTTCACCCACTCGCTATGGGACCTTAGGCAACTATTAATACTAATTCTGGCTGTGCCTGTTTCCTCTTAGAAAGATTGGTGATAATAATAGTGCTCAATTTAGAGAGTGCATGTGTGTATGTACTTCATACACAGTTGCTTCAGATGTGTCCATCTCTGCAATCCCATGGACTGTAGTCTACCCGGCTCCTCTGTCCATGGAATTCTCCAGGAAGAATACTGGAGTGGGTTGCCATTTCCTTCTGCAGGGAATCTTCCCCACCCAGGGGTCC
>NW_011491681.1:3781-4339 GCF_000754665.1 Bison bison bison | reverse complement strand
TCCCGTTCATCTTGATACAGGGTACTTTTAGTGCTGCTTCCGTCTGAAAGAGCATCCTTCTGTAAGCCTTTCTTTTCCTCCTGTAGGCTGGCAGAGGACAGTAGAGCAGCCAACACACAAGACTACTGTTTGTGCATGGCTAAAGACAGTGGTGATTTTATAGCATCCTGGGCATTTTACATCCATGAAATAGGAATTGGGGCTCTGCACCAGGCACTTCTTTTTGCATTTCCTCTTCTCCTCTTCTGGAGAGGGATGAAGAAGATCCTTTGCAAGAGGCATGTTCTCATGAGGAAGCCGTCACCGCTGGAAAGGGCTGTCTAGCGTTCTTATTGTTTATATTGATGTTAAGCCCTGGCACGGTGCCTGACACAAAGCTCTCAATAAACATTGCTTTATGTTATTAAAATGTTACTATTAGAGTCTACCAGCCATTCTGTGAGACTGTTTCCACCAGATTATTCATGGTTTTATTTTTTGTGTGATTAGGATGACAGAGGAAGGGAGAGTGGAGTGGCTTATTGCCTCTTGGGTGGCCTGGCTTCAGAGGGAGAGGAA
>NW_011491681.1:0-842 GCF_000754665.1 Bison bison bison | reverse complement strand
CTGGATGATGTCTGTAAATACATGTTTTTAGGACAGTCCCCTGAATGAGGGATGGGTGGGAGAGTTCCTGACTCAGAAAGGGCAAGATTCCTTACAAAGACTGGGAAGTATGGGCTACTTAGAATCATTGGATGAGCTACCTCTAGCATTGCACATGTCACCATTTCTAAGATCCAGACCCTTCCCTGTAAGTCTTATGCATGAATGCTAGTGGTCCTGGCAGGGGTCTAAGGTTCCTATTCTTGCCACATGCTTTAGGGACAGCCTTGCCATGCCTAGGGCTCTAAGCACTAAACTGGGTTTCCAGCTCATGGATACCTTAACCATTTCAGCAATGGAAACCATATATTTGTCTTCTCTATCCCATTACTGTGGATAAAAATATCAAGCTCTAATAAAGCTGAGGCCCTAAAAGAAGTCACCTACATATGTGGAGGATAATGATCCAAAAAAGGGCCTTTTTTTCCACTTACCTTCTCAGAGGCTGAGTGCCGTCCCTGCACTGAGGACATGGCAGGTGGTGAGTGAAATAACGGGTCCTTCAAGTTGTAGCCTCACTGTGCTGGATTCTGGCCAGAAGTTGCTGTGCTAGGCAATGCAGGCAGGTGGGCATCAGGGCAGCCATTCTCTTATCTGTCTCTCCCAACAATGACATATAAAGCTAGGGATAACTTAAAAGGCTCCTATCACCCCCCCACCCCCCAGTATTGGAGAGTAAGCTAACCACCCTTCTCAGATGAGAGCTCAGTCACTGGAGGTGCAGGGTCAAGACCATTCTGTGCCTAGGATCTCCAAGACTGTAGGTCTAACAAGTGAAAATAGGGGCTCAGGCACCCTGGCCC
>NW_011491680.1:19116-20289 GCF_000754665.1 Bison bison bison | reverse complement strand
TAATTTCAGATATACAACATAATGATTCAAAATTTTTATAGCTTATTTTAAGTTATAAAATATTGGCTATATTCCGTGTTACACAATATATCCTCATAACTTAATTTTTTATGCATTTTTAAAAGAGCATATTTGGTTTTTTGCATTTATTTATTTATTTATTTTTGGCTGCTCTGAGTCTTCATTGCTGAACTCAGGTTTTCTCCAACTGCAGCAAGCAGGGGCTACTCTCTAGTTATAGTGTGCAGGCTTCTCATTGCTGTGGCTTCTCTTGTTGTGGAGTAGTCTCTGTAGCATGGCCTCAGTAGCTGTGTGCCCAGGCATAGTTGCTCTGCGACATGTGGAATCTTCCAGGAGCAGGAATCAAACTGGTGTTCCTTGCATTGGCAGGCAGATTCTTAACCACTGGACCACCAGGGAAGTCCTGCTTGTTTATTTTACACATACTAGTTTGTATCTCTTAGTCCCTTACTCCTATTTTGCTCCTCCCTCTTCACTCTCCCCACTGGTAACCACTAGTTTGTTTTCTATATCTGTGAGTCTATTTGTGTTTTGTTATATTCATTCACTTGCTTTATTTTTTAGATTCCATATACAAGTGACAGCATACGGTATTTTCTTTTGTCTGATTTATTTTACTGAGCATAATACCCTCCAGATCCACCCATGTTGTTGCAGATGGCAAAAATTCATTCTTTTTTATGCCTGAGTAGTATTCCACTACACATATACAACATATGCCACATCTTTATCCATTCATTTGTTGTTGAACATCTGGGTTGTTTCCACATCTTGGCCATTGCAAATATTGCTACTATGAACATTGGGGTTCATGTATCTTTTCTCTTTTAGGGGTGCATTATCTTCTTATTTTTATTGATGTATAGCTGCTTTCCAATGTTGTTTTAGTTTTTGGTATACAGCAAAGTGATTCAGTTATACTCTTTTTCATGTTCTTTTCCATTATGGTTAATTTCAGAATACTGCATATAGTTCCCTATGCTATACAGTAGGACCTTGTTTAATTTATACATGTATGTTTTTAAATTAGTGTTTTTTTCCTTCAGAAAAATACTCAGAAATGGAGCTGCTAAATCATATTGTATCATTTTGAATTAGCATATTCATTTTCTTTAGATATATACCCAGAAGTGGAATTACTGGATCATATGG
>NW_011491680.1:15471-15837 GCF_000754665.1 Bison bison bison | reverse complement strand
CCCTGATGCTGGGAAAGATTGAAGGCAGGAGGAGAAGGGGACAACAAAGGAAGAGATGGCTGGATGGCATCACTGACTCAGTGGACATGAGTTAAGCAAGCTCCAGGAGATGGTGATGGACAAGGAAGCCTGGCATGCTGCAGTCCATGGGGTCACAAAGAATTGGACACGACTGAGTGACTGAACAACAATATATGTATGGGAAGAGGCAAGAGTCTGGGCTTATTGAGATCATTCCTTTCATATGTACCTTAACTGTCTTGGGCTAGTATCCTCTTTTTCTCCATCCTGAATCCCCTTTGGGTGCACAGTCTGGGGCTGCTGCAAGGCTCATGGCTTGATGGCCGCAACATCCTTTGTTTCCTG
>NW_011491680.1:14000-15371 GCF_000754665.1 Bison bison bison | reverse complement strand
TTAGCCAGTACTCTCCCCAGCTCAGAAGACTCTGCCTCAGGATCTGATGAATAGAGAGGAAGAAGATTCTGTCTCCTGGGGCTTGCCCCGTCCCAGCCCCAGTCTCCCCACTTGTGTTTTGGTACCCGTTTTCTCCTATGAAATGTAGTCCTTGGATTCTGTACCATATGAACAAGCTTTCCTGCTAGCCTGCACTTCCCTGGGGCCTCAAGGGAGGCGTCTCACTCTGAGGCTTCAGAAGATGGCTCTTTATAATCTGGGGAGACATTGGGTGGGGGGCAGGGCAGGGCCGGATCCCAGCGCGCCTCCTGCCTTCCTGACCTTTGGGATGTATCTGCTGCTTGTCCTGTACAAGTTGCTGCAGGCAGGGGTCCTGTGAGGGCAGGTCTGTAGCTCCTAACCGGGGCCTATTTCTACTTTTATTTTGTATTTCTGGTCTGTGAAAAATGACCATTTAATAAAGGGAACTGACTTTGGAAAAAAAATTTGCACAATGGTGGGTAGGCCAATTATGGGTTTCTCAGGTGGTGCTAGTGGTAAAGAATACACCTGCCAATGCAGGAGATATAAGAGGTACAGTTTCAATCCCTGGGTTGGGAAGATCCCCTGCAGGAGGGCATAGGAACTCACACCAGTATTCTTGCCTGGTGAATCCATGGACGGAGAAACCTGGTGGGCAACAGTGCAAAAGGTCCAAAGAGTCCAACACCACTGAAGTGATTTAGCATGCACCCACTCATAGGCCAATTACATCTCAGCTATAATTAAAAAAATACATTAATAAAATGAAAGGCCCAGAACCGGGATCGGTTGAGAGGGAGCAGGGATGTATGTGAGGGTAAGAAAGGAAGGGAGACACAGGAGGGATGGTATAGGAGAAAGTGGGAGGAGGGTCAGCCTCTGACACACAGATGACAGTGCACTGTAGGAAGCAGGTCAGAGAGTGTGGGTTATTCTTTTCCGTGAGCCAGTGGTGACACTAATTTTTAAAAGCGGTGAGAATAAGTGGAAGCAATATAAATGCTCACCAACAAGTGAATGGCTAGACAAAATGCCATATATTCATACAATGGAGTAGTATTTAGCCTTTAAAAACAAGGAAATTCCAATACATGTTATAAGGTGGACAGCAGACATAGCCTTGAGGACTAAGTGGCTAAGTGAAATAGGCCAGTCACCAAAAGATAAATACTGTGTAATCCCACTTTTCTGAGGTATCTAGAGTAGTCAGATTTATAGAGACAGAAGGCAGAATGGTGGCTGCCAGGGGTTGAGGGGAGGGGAAATTGGGGAGACGTTGATGAATGGATGTAGAACTTTGGTTTTGTGAGGTGAAAAAGTCCTAGAAGTTGGTTACATAACACGACTAAA
>NW_011491680.1:8411-11102 GCF_000754665.1 Bison bison bison | reverse complement strand
TCTGTTAGGTCCTTACCATTTCTGTCCTTAATCATGCCCATCCTTGCATGAAATAGTCGCTTGATATCTCTAATGTTCTTGAAGAGATCTCTGGTCTTTCCCATTTTATTGTTTTCCTCTATTTCTTTGCATTGTTCATTTAATAAGGCCTTCTTATCTCTCCTTGCTATTCTCTGTAACTCTGCATTCAGTTGGGTATATCTTTCCCTTTCTCCATTGCCTTTCACTTCTTTTCTAAGCTATTTGTAAAGCCTCCTCAGACAACCACTTTATCTTCTTGCATTTCGTTTTCTTTGGGATGGTTTTGATCACTGCCTCCCATACAATGTCACAAACCTCTTTCCATAGTTCTTCAGGTAGTCTCTGTACCAGATCTAATCACTTGAACCTATTTGTCACCTCCACTGTACAATCATAAGGGATTTGATTTAGGTCAGACCTGGATGGCCTAGTGGCTTTCCCTACTTTCTTCAATTTAAGCCTGAATTTTGCTATAAGGAGCTTATGATCTAAGCCACAGTCAGCCTCCAGGTCTTGTTTTTACTGACTGTATAGAGCTTTTCCATCTTTGGCTGCAAAGAAAATAATCCGATTTTGGTATTGACCATCTGGTGATGTCCATGTATAGAGTCATCTCTTGGGTTGTTGGAAAAGAGTGTATGCTGTGAATAGCATGTTCTCTTGACAAAACTCTGTTAGCCTATTCCCTGCTTCATTTTGAACTCCAAGGTCAAATTTGCCTGTTATTCTTGGTATCTCTTGACTTCCTGCTTTTGCATTCCAACCCCGTATGGTGAAAAAGACATGTTTTTTTGGTGTTAGTTCTAGAATGTCTTGTAGATCTTCATAAAACCAATCAACTTCAGCCTCTTTGGCATCACAATTGGGGCATAGACTAGGATTACTGTGATGTTGAATGGTTTGCTTTGGAAACAAACTGAGATCATTCTGTCATTTTTGAGATTGCATCCAAGTACTGCATTTTGGACTCTTGTTAACTATGAGGGCCATTCTATTTATCCTAAGGGATTCTTGCCCACAGTAGTAGATATAATGCTCACCTGAATTAAATTCACTCATTCCTGTCCATTTTAGCTCACTGATAAAGATATGAATGAAAATCCTGCCATCTCCTGTTTGACCATGTCCAATTTACCTTGATTCAAGGACCTAATATTCCAGGTTCCCATGCAATATTGTTCTTTACAGCATCAGACTTTACTTTCACCACCAGACACATCCACAACTTAGCATCATTTCTGCTTTGGCCCAGCTGCTTCATTCTTTCTGGAGTTATTAGTAATTGCCCTCTGCTCTTCCTCAGTAGTGTTTGGGCTTATCTTCTTTTTGCCTTTCCATACTGTTCATGGAGTTCTCATGGCAAGAATACTAGAGTGAGGTGCCATTTCCTCCTCCAGTGGATCATGATTTGTCTGAACTCTCCACTATGACCCATCTGTCTTGGGCGGCCCAGCATGGCATGTCTCATAGCTTCATTGGGTTATACAAGCTCCTTTGCCATGACAAGGCTGTGATCCATGAAGGGGCCAAGAGGGAATGAAAGATGCCCAAGTTCAAAGTTTGGCCCTGATGCTTCCTGATTATGTGGTCTGTGGCAGGGCTTTAGTTTTCTCTCTGGTAATAACAATTCCTGCCATCTTTAAGACTTCAATGCATAGTTTCTCTTTTAATTTTTCTCAGCCTTGTGACCTCAGGAGCAAATGGTGCCCACTGCATGAGTAATAGGAAATATCTCTTTGAGATTTTCTTCCTTCAGCTCATCTTACCACAGTATTCTTGAGGCTATTTCCAAAGTCATTTCCACACTAGAACTGTGTAAATTTCAATCAAACTGGAAAAGAAATTATTTGCAACACACAAATTTCACATTTAATAAAACTTGATGACTTTAAGGGTTTAAAACAAAACAGTAGACCTGAATGTGAAATTGACTGTTCCACAAAGCTTTTTAGAGATTAGGCGGAAGCTGTAAGGGATATTTCTGGCACATGATCTCTAACAGTTTCCCTAAAGTATTTGTTGGGTGACATTCTGGGTAATAAAGTAGATATTTTCACTCATCCAGTCCATAGACTGTCAATCACATTGAACCCCAGGAAAGCTTGGCTCTGAAATTTCAAGAGGCAGTGCTTTCACATCAGCTACAGTCTTGATCTGTTGGAGATGGTATTTTTCAATTCTTTCAATTCAATGAGTTCTTACATTCTAATTAAATCCTCAAGTGGAATTCCTCACTTCTATTTGTTAGCAAGAGAAATTATCCTAGCTACTGTGAAGATAAAAGAACTTTCATTTAAATTTCTTGAACACTGATATGCAATGCTCATTCAAGTGTGTCTCGAAACATTAACTAAAAGAGGTTATCTTATAGAGAGGAAATTCTAAGCTTTAAAACTTTTTAACTAAGACCATTTGATATATTTTATGACTAACACAACTGGACCAACCTGTATTTTATATTTAGTTGATGTAAAAATACACACAAACCGCACAGAAACAAGATTAAATTGTAAAACATTCATTTAGGGTCAGCAACTAAACTGTGGTTGATGACTAATTTGTCCCCGTCTCTGAGTCATCTTAACGTTTGGACTTTTCCAGATGACCTGGATTGAGCTGTCATATACTTGCCTCTTGAATCAAAAGCACATAGTGACCTCCTAAAAATGA
>NW_011491680.1:4603-6901 GCF_000754665.1 Bison bison bison | reverse complement strand
AAGTGGGCTCTTGTCTAACACTCAGAAATGAATTGTCTGAGGACACATGTGTTGACAGAGCAAGAGACCTTGTTGGAAAAGGATGCCTGGGCAGAGAGCAGCAAGGTAAGAG
Organism: Bison bison bison; assembly: GCF_000754665.1. Lineage (NCBI taxonomy): Eukaryota > Metazoa > Chordata > Mammalia > Artiodactyla > Bovidae > Bison > Bison bison. The sequence continues at coordinate 6,789 of NW_011491680.1, read as the reverse complement.
AACCCAGGGGAATTGCTCTGCCACGAGACTTGCAGTCTCGGGTTTTATGGTGACAGTGTTAGTTTCCAGGTTGTCTCTGGCCAATCATCTTGCTTGTGCCCATATTTGGTCTGACTCAGGGTCCTGCCTGGTGGCATGTGCATCAATCAGCCCAGATGGATTCTAGCAAGAAGGGCTCTTGGAGAGTGGTAGGACAATATTGTGGGCTAGCATCTCCTTCGTCTTTTTGTTGTTGTTTAGTCACTAAGAAGTGTCCAACTCTTTGCAGCCCTATGGACAGTAACCTGCCAGGCTCCTCTGTCCATAGGATTTTCCAGGCAAGAATATTGGAGTGGGTTGCCATGCTCTCCTCCAGGGCATCTTCCTGACCCAAGGATCCAACCTGTGTCTCCTGCATTGGCCAGTAGATTCTTTACCACTAACACCAAACCTCTAATTTTAATCTACCATGCTCAGTTGCTCAGTTGTGTCCAACTCTTTGCAACCCCATTGTCTGTAGCCCACCAGGCTCCTCTGTCCATGGGATTTCCCAGACGAGAACCCACTCCCACTGGAGTGGGTTTCCATTTTCTTCTCCAGAGGATCTTCCCGACCCAGGGATTCAACCTGTGTCTCCTGCATTGGCAGGCAGATTCTTTACCACTGAGCCACCTGGGAAGGCCTCGCTCTTTTTGGCCCTTCCCAAATTCTCCTGGTTAGTTTTTGTTGGCAGCACCATGTTTCTTATTGGGACCTCCCATTGTGAGACTACTCAGGCAAGTGGTTGTCATCAAGCCAAGGTGGGCAGTCTTCATTAACAGTTCCCTAACACAGCAGTCCCCAACCTTTTTGGCACCAGGGACCAGTTTAATGGAAGACAATTTTTTTCTTGGGCGGGGAGTGGAGGGATGGTTTGGGAGTAAAACAAGCAATGGGCAGTGGCAGATGAAGCTTCAATTGCTCACCTGCTGCTCACCTCCTGTTGTGTATCCCAGTTTCTAACAGGCCACAGACTGGCACTCATCCACAGCTCAGGGGTTTGAGGCCCCTGCCCTTACATATATATGCTGTTGTTTCTATTTCTCTAGAGAACTCTAATACAGCATGTTTTTAAATTGCTGCAATGTGTTAAGCTTTATATATTTATCTCTGAAAGATTATGTCATGATTTTCTAACAATACATCAGACTGGACAAAAATGATGAAAAAAATGAACTGTAATCTCCAAGATGAATGAAAGGAATATAGCAGAATTGCCACCAGATACTGAGCTCAGGGGTCTTATGTTTAACATTGACTTAGGCGAGCTTCCAGGATCAGTGACTTATGCCTCTTAAAGGAAGAAGAGGGATGAGCTTGTTGGCCCAGTTGCTAGGTGTACTCTGTGGGTAGGCATCTTTGCTCAAGGCTCACATCTGATGATGGATGGATGCGGGAATATATGTCCTGGTCATTTTGGCCCAGCCCAGGACAACTCTGAGGGTCCATTTATCTCCACCATGCCTCATAAGGTAGGTTGAGGTTGTTGGGTCTATTTTGTAGCTTGACTTCTCTCTCTGCCCAGTTCTTCTCTCTTCCCTTTTTGTTCCTGTTTGTGTCAACTGAAAAAATGCACAACGTAAAATTGAGAATTACATTTTATTTGGTAGACAAAACTGAGGGCTTAAGCCTGGGTCACAGCCTCTTAGATAACTCTGAGGGACTGCTCAGAAGAGACCAGGAAGGAGCCAGGATATATAGCAATTTTTGCAACAATGACTGGACAGTTAGAACTTCAAAAGATAACTGTTAAAGAAAACCAAAGATATCTCAAGTTCAGGAATTTAGCACTTTGCTATGTATGGGAAGATGGAAGAATCTAGGCTCACTGAATCGGTCCTTTGATACACATCTTAGCCCTCTGGAGCCTGTGCTTTCTCATCCTGAGTCCCCTTAGGGTGCACCCTCAGGGGTGGCTGCCATGGCCGAGAGCTTGGCAGAGGGCTGCCCAGTCCTTTTGTCTCCATCCTGAATTCGCTTAGTGCTCACCATGAGTAAGGGGGCAGCTATAGTGGCTTGATGGTTGTGACATCCTTTGTTTACTGATATGATGGCAATGCTTTTCATTCACATTTTCAAGGGCACTCTTTAATAAGTATCCTACATGCTAAACTCTGTCTCAGAGTCTGCTTATTAGAGAACACAACATACAACATCACCTAGACTCC
>NW_011491680.1:0-1127 GCF_000754665.1 Bison bison bison | reverse complement strand
TTGTGGTTGTTCCATTGCTAAGTCATGTCTGACTCTATGACCTCATGGACTGTAGCATGCCAGGCTCCTCTGTCTTCTGTTATCTCCTGGAGTTTGCTGAAATTTATGTCCATTGTGTCGGTGACGCTATCTAATCTCATCCTCTGCTGCCCCCTTCTTCTTTTGCCCTCAATCTTTCCCAGCATCAGGGTTTTTTCCAGTGAGTTGGTTCTTCATATCAGGTGGCCAAAGTATTGGAGCTTCAGTTTCAGCATCAGTCCTTCTACTGAATGAATATTCAGGGTTGCAAACAGCTGTCCAAGGGACTCTCAAGAGTCTTCTCCAGTACCACAATATGAAAACATCATTTCTTCAGTGTTCAGCCTTATTTGGCCAAGAGATGTCTCTGATTTTTAATATACTGTCTAGGTCTGTCATAACTTTCCTCCCAAGGAGCAAGTGTCTTTTAATTTCATGGGTGCAATCACCATCTGCAGTGATTTTGGAAACCAAGAGAATAAAATCTATCACTGCCTCCACTTTTTCCCATTCTATTTGCCATGAAGTGATGGGAGCAGATGCCATGATCTTTGTTTTTTGAATGCTGAATTTCAAGACAGCTTTTTCACTCTCTTCTTTTACCTTCATCAAGAGGCTCTTTAGTTTCTCTTCACTTTCTACCATTAGAGTGGTATCATCTGCATATCTGAGGTTGTTGATATTTCTCCTAGCAATCTTGTTTCCAGCTTGTTATTCATCCAGCCTGGTATTTCATATGCTGTACACTGCATATAAGTTAAATAAGCAGGGTGACAATATACAGACTTTTAATATTCCTTTCCCAATTTTGAACCAGTCCGTTGTTCCATGTATGGTTCTAACTGTTCCTTCTTGACTCACATAAAGGTTTCTCAGAGAATTTTCCACAATTTGTTGTGATCCACATGATCAAAGGTGTTAGCACAGTCAATGAGGCAGAAGTATATGTTTTTCTGGACTTTGCTCTCTTCATGATCCAACGAATGTTGTCAATTTGATCTCTGGTTCTTCTGCTTTTTCTAAATCCAGCTTGTACATTTGGAATTCCTTGGTTCACATACTGTTGAAGCCTAGCTTGAAGGATTTTGAGCATTACCTTGCTAGCATGT
>NW_011491679.1:18329-18813 GCF_000754665.1 Bison bison bison | reverse complement strand
TCTGAGTCCAAGTTATTGGAGTAGTGCCCCCTGCCACTTACTACATATGTTGCTGGGCAATTTATAATCTTGAACTTCAGTTTTTTTCTCATCTATAAAATGAGAGACTAATATCACTTTTGCTCTCTGGGATCAGCACTGGGAGAATCATGTAAGATTATACGTGGGCTGGAACTATAAAACAAAACATACAGACTAGTTATTTTCATCACTGAACTAGTCTGATGATTCATGCAGCTAACAGATTTAGGGTACACATTACCTGGTCAATACTATTATTCTACTCCTCACATTAGTTTTAAAAACACCCTTCTCTTGATTATGAGTCTCAGCTGGGTAAGGATACAGTATTAAACATCAATACTCTGGCCTAAGAGATGAAAAATGACAGAAAATAAAGGGAAAGTTAATTACATTGTTGTGTGCTGCTAAGCAATGTCTAAATTGTAAACCAATCTCTGAGGTGAAATGCAGGCCTGAGAAA
>NW_011491679.1:13090-13864 GCF_000754665.1 Bison bison bison | reverse complement strand
TTGAGATTGTTTTACATTCACTAATAGTATACTAAAAGACTCGAACTTTCAATAAATTTGAAGGTAACTGATTACATTTATGTGAATCATTTTCCTGAGTCTCAGACTGAAATCATCACTATACAGTAAGGAAGAAAGGAGACCATCTCAGAGTTATTTTCTCTTTCTATTGTAATGTCTAATTTTGAAGCTAAAATCTATTTTGTGATTTCCTTGGTTGTTACACATTCAGTTTGAAACACTCATAAGGGTGCAAGGAATTATCTCTGGGACTATAAGAATACCTGAACATAGCTAATACCTCATCAGGTATTAAGTTTGTGTCTGTGATAGTTATAAATTAAGCAGGTAGGACCCAGATGCAATAGTATCTGACCTATTTGGAATGAATCAAATTCTTCTTGGAGGATCATGAGAATTATATATTCCAGTAACATGAATCATCTTTAGCTCTCTTTTGAGTTAATTCACCTTTACCCACTTTTTTCAAAGGATACGTTCTTCAAATATTTTCCTCTCCAATTAATCATGACTAGCACAATGGCAACCCACTCCAGTACTCTTGCCTGGAAAATCCCATGGGCAGAGGAGCCTGGTAGGCTGCAGTCCATGGGGTTGCTAAGAGTCAGACATGACTGAGTGACTTCACTTTCACTTTTCACTTTCATGCATTGGAGAAGGAAATGGCAACCCACTCCAGTGTTCTTGCCTGGAGAATCCCAGGGACGGGGGAGCCTGGTGGGCTGCCGTCTATGGGGTCACACAGAGTCGGAC
>NW_011491679.1:12128-12990 GCF_000754665.1 Bison bison bison | reverse complement strand
GGGAATGCCAGACCTGTCTCCCGAGAAATCTCTATGCGGGTCAAGAAGCAACAGTTAGAACCGGACATGGAATAATGGACTGGTTCCAAATTGGGAAAGGAGTACTTCAAGGCTATATGTTGTCACCTTGCTTATTTAACTTATATGCAGAGTACATCATACGAAATGCCAGTTTGGATGAAGCACAAGCTGGAATCAAGATTTCTGGGAGAAATATCAGTAACCTCAGATATGCAGATGACACTACCCTAATGGCAGAAAGCAAAGATGAACTAAAGAGCCTCTTCATGAAGGTGAAAGAGGAGAGTGAAAAAGCTGGCTTAAAATTCAGCATTCAAAAAACTAAGATCATGGAATCTGGTCCCATCACTTCATGGCAAATACATGGGGAAACAATGGAAACAGTGACAGACTTTATTTTCTTGGGCTCCAAAATCACTATGGACAGTGACTACAGCCATGAAATTAAAAGATGCTTGCTCCTTGGAAGAAAAGCTATGACAGACAGCGTATTAAAAAGCACAGACGTCATTTTGCCAACAAATGTCTGTATAGTCAAAGCTATGGTTTTTCCAGTAGTCATGTATGGATGTAAGAGTTGGACCATAAAGAAAGCTGAGCACCAAAGAATTGATGCCTTCTAACTGTGGTGTTGGAGAAGACTCTTGAGAGTCTCTTGGACCGCAAGGAGATGAAACCAGTCCATCCTAAGATCAATCCTGAATATTCACTGGAGGAACTGATGCTGAAGTTCCAATACTTTGGCCACCCGATGCGAAGAACCGATTCTTTAGAAAAGACCCTGATGCTGGGAAAGATTGAAGGCAGGAGGAGAAGGGGATGACAGAGGATGAGATGGTTG
>NW_011491679.1:7109-10076 GCF_000754665.1 Bison bison bison | reverse complement strand
ATTTTGCTGTATGGTATTAGGCAGGTTAAGTCATCTCTCTGGGCTGCAATTTCTTTAAATCAAGATTTTTACTTGCAAGTAATGGAAATATAGGAGAGGGAAATGGCAACCCACTCCAGTATTATTGCCTGGAGAATCCCATGGACAGAAGAGCCTGGTGGGCTGCCATCTATGGGGTCACACAGAGTCGGGCACGACTGAAGCGACTTAGCAGCAGCAGCAATGGCAATATAAAAATGCGTTTTAAAAAAAGGAAATGTATGCCTCTAGGATAATATGAGGAAACTAACATCTGTTGAGAACTTTCTGTTTGCTGAAGCCTATTTCAAATACATTTGCTTATTTAATATGTCCACGGTTTACGCAACACTGTCAAACTCACGTTATGAAGCCACTAATACCCTGATACCAAAACCAGACAAAGATACCAGAAAAAAGAAAATTACAGGCCAACATTACTAATGAAGATAGACATAAAAGTCCTCCACAAAATATCAGCAAGCAGAATCCAACAAGACATTAAAAGCATCATACACCTATGATCAAGAGGGATTTATCCTAGGGAGTTAAGGATTTTTCAGTATCAATCAGTGTGATATACCACATCAACAAACTGAAGAATAAAACCACATGACCATCTCAATATATGTAGAAAAAGCTTTTGACAAAATTCAACACTCATTTATGATAAAAAATTATCCAGAAAGTGGGTATAGAAGGAACATACCTCAACATACTAAAGGCCATATACAACAAAGCTGCAGCTGCAGCTTTTCCATGGTGAAAAGCTAATATGTCCACAGTTTTACATATCCGGTATTGTCATTTCCATTTTACAGATAAGGAAATTGAGGCACAAAGAAGCACTCAAGGACATGCAGTTATTAAGTGTGAAGCTGGGACTCACATTGATAGCAGATGCTCAACAAATAGCATGAAGAGCCAAAAAGTGACAAATGTAAGTAGATCAATTAGCTGGAAGTAATAAAACATTTATGAAGCCAAAAGCAGATTTTATTTCCACGTGATTCACTTAGTTTCTCTCTCATGGTTAATAGTGGCACCCTTATCCTCACTTATCTCTGGCTTCTGGTCACCTGATAAGCCAATGCATGAAGAGTTCTATGTCATTTCTGGGATAAACACCTTAGGCAGGTGTTAAATAGGCTACGGGGATCCATAGCCTATTTCATACATGAGATGGTCAGCACACAAATTATCCAATCGCTATGTAATTTTCTTTCAGAATGTGTTCTAACAGTGACAAAAATATGTACTCAGTTAAAAATAGCTAGGAGGATCTGCCTCTACCCGTAAAATGATCTCTATATTGCACTCCACATATCCTCACGTATTTATGCTTTGTCTTCTTTTAAAAGGAAACTGAAGTGATTGAGACATCTTTTTAAAGTTCCAAGTCTCTCCAAAAGTCCACTTTATAGATAACCCATCTAGAATACAAAATAACAGAAACTTATTATAAAGTCAAGCTTAAAAGTGTACATAATAAAAGTATGAAAGAGTAACAACAAAAAGCAACCACAGTAAAGACATTTCATTTCAAACAAACCAGATTAACCTATCCAAAGGGGAGAGAAAAACTTATCTATATTATAATAATTAACAAGAGTAAAGTATTCCCTGAGGCTCAGTACTGCTACAATTGATTGAATGACTCCTGTATCTTAGGTACTTTTCATTTCTCCAATTTTTCTTCATGTCTTTTATGTGCCAGGCCCAGTTCTGGGTGCTAGGAATACAAGAGTGAACCAAAGAAGGTAAAATTTCTTATCCTCATAGAACATTTTACTGGGATGTAGAAAATAAACAAGCTAAAAAGGTTAGATACTCATATGTTAGGTAGCAATAATCCTCAAAACACTCATAAGAAGTGAGAGTTATCTTTTAATTTTTATTTTACATTGGAGTATAGTTAGTTTCAAGTGTCTAACAGAGTGATTCAGTTAAACACACACACACACACATATATATATTATTTTTCAAATTATTTTCCCATTCAGGTTATTACAGAGTATTGGCCAGAATTCCCTGTGCCGTACAGTAGGTCCTTGTTGATAATGCTTTTTAAACATAGCAGGGAATTTTTTCAGACTTTTTTTGGACATTACATGTCCAATTCAAACTTTTAATCTATCCCTTCTTCCTACCCTTCCCACTGGTAACCATAAGCTCCTTCTCTAAGTCTATGAGTCTGTTTCTGTTTCAGAAATAAGTTCATTTGTATCCTTTTTATTTTTAGATTCCACATATAAGTGATATCATATGATATGTCTCTGTCTGACTTACAAAGTGAGTCATTACCTAACATTTCAGAAGAGGAACACATGAACAAGCTTAGCTATAATTTCTGTCATCTCTTCCCTTCCCCAAAAGGCTCTGCTCATCACTTTGACAATGCAGTGAGTATAAAACATGTCCTACTGGAAGGGATTAGAGCTGCTACAAGGCTGTGGAAGGTCATGACATTGTGGCACCTTCTATCCCCCCATGGTAGAACAACTTGAGGCCCAGAGAGTAGACCTAATGTCCAAACGGTATACAATAACAAGTCTGAAACTGAGTCCTCACTCAAAGGACTGGGCAGAAGATGGCAAGAGAACCTTTAAATGAGGGAGTGGTAAGCATATCATAGGGATTGAAAAAAATTTCTGCTGGAGTTTTCAAGTAGGAAAAAGGGAGTATTTTTTGAAGGCCAGGTTCAGTGATGTGGAAGAGGCAGAAACCAGAATGCAACAGCTTGAGCATCGGCAGAAAAGCATGTAAAGCTAGGTAATATCTAATAAGAGTAAATACATGGACATAGGGTGAAAACATGTAAATTTGATTATGATGGGAAGAACCATGGAACCCCTCATGAAAGAGTAGGCACTGAAAAACAGGATTCAAATGATAGAGAAGGGAGAGGAAGAAAAAAAATGAGATGATAGGAACAGAGTATGTAAAGAT
>NW_011491679.1:4953-5304 GCF_000754665.1 Bison bison bison | reverse complement strand
GGAATTCTCCAGGCCAGAATACTGGAGTGAGTAGCCTTTCCCTTCTCCAGGGGATCTTCCCAACCCAGGTATCAAACCCAGGTCTCCCGCATTGCAGGCGGATTCTTTACCAGCTGAGCCACAAGGGAAGCCCATATTAAATATTGAATATATAGTAAATATTCAATATAATCTTTAAAAATTAATATATTTGTTCATTGTCTATGGAAAGAGTTGTTCAGAGTTAAGTTTGGATGGGATTAGAGTAGAGCATCGAGAGAAGGCTAGCATGTGTTTCTGAGGGGGAAAGGAAGACCCTTGTCAGAAGACCTTTTGCAAACAGGTGGTCTTGTGCAGGCACTGGCTCCCCCA
>NW_011491679.1:2667-4129 GCF_000754665.1 Bison bison bison | reverse complement strand
CATAAGACTGTTCCATACATCAGTGTCTCTTTTGCTGTCTCGTACACAGGGTTATTGTTATCATCTTTCTAAATTCCATATATATGCGTTAGTATGATTGATTTCTGAATCCTCAACCCAGATATTCTCTTGTGTAATGAAATGTCTTCTTATGAAGACTGGGGATTAGATAGTGTTATTAAAATTTTTAGCAGCCTCTCCAAACATGGTCTACCCAGGAATTAATGGAACTTACACCCTCACTTTTTACATGTGGGTGAGTTAGAGATATTTTAAGAGTGCTTATCCTTAGAAATACAAATCGAAACCATGGAGACATACTACTTCAAACCCACTAAGATGGCTATAATTGAAATATGGATAATACCAAGTATTGATGAGAATGTGGAGAAATGGAAATCCTCAAATATTGCTTATGGGAATGTAAAATTGTGCAGCCATTTTGGAAAACAGTTCAGTGGCTGCTCAAGCAGTTAAGCATCGAGTTATGATATGACCAATCAATTTCACTTCTAGTTATATACCCAAGAGAATTGAAAACACATGGGAACAGAAAATGAGTCCATGAAAAGTTCATCACAGAATGATTCAAAATAGCTGAAGAATGGAAACTAGTATCTATCAACTGATGAACTGACAAAAAAATGTAGAATATCTGTACAGTGGAATACTATTCATCTGCAAAAAACCTAAAGTATGATATATGCTACCATACACAGATAAACATTGAAAATATTATGCTAAATGAAAGAAGCTTGTCACATAAGATCGCATATTGTATGATTCCATGTATATGAAATGTCCAGAATAGGCAAATCTAGAGATATGGAAACTAGATTTTGAGCTTGCCTAGGGTGGGAGAAATGGTAGGAGACTAGTGATGGGTATGGGGTTTCTTTTTGGGAGTGATGAAAATATTCAAAGATTGATCATGACGATGGAGGCACCGCTCTCTGAATATACCAAAAACCAATGAATTGAACAATTCAGTGAATTTATGGTATGCAAAAAAACTGTTTTAAATAAAAAGAGCATTTATTCTCTTTTACTCCAAACATAACTTACTATCATTAAGTCATTTGATAGGTTACTATGGCACTGATATGAGAGTTTAGTTGTATTCTGTTTTCAGTACCACTCACTCACTTCAGTGAGTTGTTGCACATGAAGCAGAACAATAAAAATAATTCTCCAAAGGGAGCAGAAGGCCTGATATCCTGCTTGAATTGTAGAATCATCAACCGGTCCCCCAGTAATGCAGAGGGCTGACCTGTCTATAACTGAATTGTTATGAAGAATTCACACAAAGGGGAAGAAATTCAGACATGTCCTTTCTTCCACCTTCCTGCTCATGAGACAGCTCCATGCCTTAGATTCTAAAGCTTAGAAGCTTAAGTTGCTTTACCTTGACCCAATAGCAGCAAAGTAGTAAGTAACGCCAAGAACTGGTTTTAAGAAGGAA
>NW_011491679.1:0-331 GCF_000754665.1 Bison bison bison | reverse complement strand
TGCCTGGAAAATCCCATGGACAAAGGAGCCTGGGGCTACACTCCATAGGGTTGCAAAGAGTCAGATAGGACTGAGCACACATGTTTAAAGCAGAAGTACCTAGATAACGGGATCTGATGCACATTTCCTGAGTTGTTTTCCAGATGTAAAAAACCTCCCCCTATTCAACAAACTGAAGATGTTAAGCACTTGATGACTGGAAACACATAACCCCAGCCCTCCCAGAATCTAAGGATGTTAACCCCAGGACACCACCCTGCTGTACCTCACCATCAGCCAAACAGTGAATTGTGCCACGATGATCACAGACCCTGGGGACACCACCCTGCTG
>NW_011491678.1:14482-14954 GCF_000754665.1 Bison bison bison | reverse complement strand
TCTATTTGGGATGGTGCCAAAGTTCTGGAATGGGTAATATTGCTGACTGCACCGTTGTGAATATACTTAATACCACTGACTTGCACACTTTAAAATGGTTAAAATGACAAATTTTATGTTATAAATATGTTATTGGTATATACGGATATACCTAATATATACATATTCTTTATATACATATATAACATACACTCATATGTAGTATATATAGTAGTTGCTAGTAGAGCAGCAGGGTCACTCACCACCCAAAGCCTCTGAGCACATGGAATTCACATCTGTGTCTCAGCAAAAAGACAATTTCTAACACATCAGGGCTCTCATGAGGTATACAAACCATGAATGTTACGTCTGCAAATGCATTTGTGTTTTCAACAGACAATGTGTCCTAATTCAAGGTGCCTATTCTTTGTCAGACCACTAGGCACTAAGGAAAAAGTTATTTTAAATTACCCTGGGCTAGGAAAGGACTTTC
>NW_011491678.1:10207-11010 GCF_000754665.1 Bison bison bison | reverse complement strand
GAATACTTTGATTTCAGACTTTCAGCCTCACATCTCACTCACTTAGGTCTGACCCTCCCAGGCCTCCAATCTAGGACCCAGAGCTGAGGAAGTGTCCCCTCTTATGTTTCATCAGGCCATTTTGGAGCAGATTCTCTCCCAGTTGAAAGAGTGCAAGTGCTATGAGCCATCTTTCCAGGTGTCGCTGCCACCCATCCCCCACTACCTACAGCCCTAAGCTCAGTAGACTATTAGGAACCTGTTAGGGCTTTCGCTCTGCAGGGTTGCAGTGGCTGTGGTCTGAATACACTTGTAGTAATCTTTCACCAGAAATGAAGATTCCCTGGAAACTCAGCCTGGTTTCTTAGAGACAATGAGATAAATTGATGCCTAAAGCGAAATAATAGATGAAAAAGGGCTGTGATGGCGTGGAAAATAATGTTATAATAATGCTAATGAAGGCGGCAGCCTTGCTTGTCCCCTCCTGGAACTTCTGGGACTGTGGAAGTTAACATGGGCTGAGCACTAAGTGAGGTAGTTCTTGCCTAGCTCGATGGCTTTTAAAATTTCCTATTTGTGTCTCACCAACAAACCATCAAATTACTCAATTACTCTGTGGAAGCCCAAAATTACTTATTACCTTGTCTGAGTACATTACCTGCCCATGACTTGGAATCTCAGAACTAGAAGGAAGCTTAGAGACCAGAGAGGTCAAGCAACTTGCTCAGGGTCACACAGGGAACTAGACACATAACTTGTACTACAACCGAGGTCGCCCACAGAGGGTTTCTCTTTCTCTTATGGTAACCTGTGACCTTGAAGAA
>NW_011491678.1:9652-9953 GCF_000754665.1 Bison bison bison | reverse complement strand
CCTGCCCTCCAACAACAGGCTTGCCATGACATAGACTCATCCACCCTCCTGTCCTGGGATGCTCTTTGGGGCTGCTTTTAGCTGTCACTGGAAATGGAAGGCTATGATCCATGGTGGATCATGGATGGGGAGGGGTCCCTCTATCCAGAGTTTCAAGAAATTCTCACAGGTCTCTAATTTTTCTTATTCCCCATCCTCCCCCACACCAGTAGCAGCTGAATCTGTCGGGACAATTTGCTTGCCCCTATTCTCAGTCAGGGCCACTCAGTAATTTAAAAGCCCTTGCAATTTCTGCCCAAGT
>NW_011491678.1:4037-6038 GCF_000754665.1 Bison bison bison | reverse complement strand
CATTTTCTTCTTCATTGTCTTTTTTTTTTAATGTTCTTGGTTAAAAGCCAGAGGAGGTAGTAGAATATGAAATTTCATATGCATTATGTAGACTTATAGCCGACTGAATTGTTTTTTAATTACAGTGTTTATGATTTTCCCTCTTGTTTATAATTATTTTATGTTAAACATTATAACAAAATATATTAGCTTCATAAATGTTTATTTAATTTGTGTTTTGAGAACTGCAGGGGCCTTTTGCTTCTACACTTGCCTGAATTCTTTTATCTTTGTGCATAACCTTGGGACAAGGCCCTGGCGGAAGTATTTCCTTCTTGGCATTTGGCACCATTAAACTCCAGAGTTTGTCCCCTTGACATTTCCCTTGTTGTAGTCCTTGCTAGCAAGCAGTATTGTTAATAATTCAGTACAGCTTTGCATACTATATCCAGGCTGATCAAGAGCAAATATAACTTAGAAGAAAATCTAGATAGTTCTGAGATAGAGTTCAGAAAGCTGTTGTGTATTTGCACACAAGTCCAGCGTGTATTGACATATAGCATACCTTCCTGAAAAGGCTGACTGGTCGGGGCCTTCTTGGCTCCTCTCTGTGAAGCCTCCCTCTGCTCACATATGCTGTGTTGGATGGAGAGATTCCCAAGTAGCAAAACGTTCTTATATAAACCCAGTGAGCAGAAGGGGACCCATTTACAGACAGGGTGGAATAGAAAGGGGGAAAAAAGGGATACCTTCTCTGATGGAGTCATCAACAGTCACTCTCTGCTCGCCCTGTGCCAAGTATGGGGTGAGTGGGGATTCAGAGGTAAGTAAGACACAGCCCAAGTACCCAAAGAACTCATGGTCTAGTTGGCAAAACAGAGACATAAACAGACAAAAACAGCACAATCTGGGAATGACAATGGAGGCCTGGTGTGTGGGGGGGAGCACTGCTGTGGGAGTGTGGAGAAGGGGTCAGCTCTGGAAGGAGGGAAAGGCACTCTGCATGGAGAGAGGAGAAAACAGAGGCCTGGAGATGACAACAACATGTGTGCAGGGGCTGGGTATGAATTACAAAGAAGTCAGTGTTACTGGAGAATAAGATGTGAAAGATGGAACAGTGAGAGTGAAGGCTAGGAAGAGATTTGGGGACCAGGTATCAGGGGACCTCATGTGAAATGGGAAGGAAATCCTCCTGCTTCACAAGTTTGCCACATATTCAGTAATTATTAAGAAAAGGAATAGGTATCATTTACTGAGGTCATGCTATGTGCTGGGTACTTTACATATATTATCTTATTTAATCTTCACAACAATCCTATGAAGTAGGTTATGATTCCAGTAATGAGATGGCCTTGGGAATGTTCAAGAAGCTCTCATGTCACATAAGTAGTAAGTAGTGGCATTTGGATTTGAACCCACCCCTTTCCAACTTCAAAGCTTATGCCTTTAACTATTAGGTGACTTTTTAGTTATGGTTTATCAAACATTTACAAAGCATAACGTCTATTTTAAGAAGATCACATACTCTTAAAAAAAGTGCAATCAATGATTTACTAACACACACACACTTCCTTTTTTAATATTTAAAATTTTTTATACAATTTTAAAAGGTTACTTTCCATTTACAGTTATTACAAAATATTGGCTATACTCCCCATGTTATACAATACATCCTTGAGCCTCTCTTACACCCTATAGTTTGTATCTCCCACTCTCCCACCCCATATTGCCCCTTCCCTCCACTGAGCCACTACACTGTTCTCTATATGTGAGTCTACTTCTTTTTTAGTTATATTCACTAGTTTGTTGTATTTTTTAGATTCCACAAATAAGTGATATCACATAGTATTTGTCTTTATCTGACTTATTTCACTTAGCATAACGCCCTCCAAGTCCAACCATGTTGCCCCAAATGGTCAAATTTTGTTCCTTTTAATGGCCAAGTAGTATTCTGTTATGTATGTATATATATCCCACATCTTCTTTTCCATTCATCTGTTGATGAACACTTAGGTTGCTTCC
>NW_011491678.1:0-916 GCF_000754665.1 Bison bison bison | reverse complement strand
CCAACCCTTTGTGACCCCATGGACTGTAGCCCTCCAGGCTCCTCTGTCCATGGAATTCTCCAGGCAGGAGCACTGGAGTGGGTTGCCATTTCCTGCTCCAGGGGTTCTTCCTAACCCAAGGATCAAACCCGTGTCTCTTATGTCTCCTACATTGGCAGGCGGGTTCTTTACTACTAGCACCACCTGGAAAGCCTAATCTTCCCCATAGGGCTCAAAAAATGGTAAAAATTATAATAATTTAAAAAATAGTAGCAGTTGTAATTAATAGTCGTAGTAGTAGCAATAGTATAAGGCCCAGAACGTAAGAATTTATTTTCTAGATCTTCTTAGTGCTCAGGGCTCAGTCATGTCTGATTCTTTGTGGCCCCATAGATTGTAATCTACCAGGCTCTTCTGTCCATGAAATTCTCCAGGCAAGAATACTGGTGTGGGTAGCCATGCCCTCCTCCAGGGGATCTTCCTGACCCATGGATTGAACCTACGAGACGTGTAGGTTCAAAGCGGATTCTTTGCCATGGAGCCACCTGGAAGCCACAGATCTTCTTTAAATACTGATTTATTTTACTACAGTTTGGTTTTCCATCCTTCTATCACAAGTAGGATTTACTCTATTTAGAATTGACACATTTTTCTCTTGATTAAATTTGAAATATATATCCCCTCTGGAAGGATGCCAACTAAGCTGGTGACAGGGGTTACTTCTAAGGAGGATGTGGAATTAGGTGTGAGGGGAAAGGAGTGAAGGAGAGGGACTTTTTAGCTTTATCATTTGCCAAAAATCAGTATGTTTTACTAATATAAATTCAATATTTTTTAAGTATAAAAGCAATACAAGGACTTCCCTGGTGGCTCAGTGGATAAGAATCCATCTGCCAATGCAGGGGACACAGGTTTGATCCCTGGTCTGGGAAGATTC
>NW_011491677.1:19794-20609 GCF_000754665.1 Bison bison bison | reverse complement strand
CACAGTCCAACTCTCACATCCATACATGACCACAGGAAAAACCATAGCCTTGACTAGATGGACCTTTGTTGACAAAGTAAGGTCTCTGCCTTTGAATATGCTATCTAGGTTGGTCATAACTTTCCTTCCAAGGAGTAACATGGCTGCAGTCACCATCTGTAGTGATTTTAGTCACTTTCAAATATGTTGCATTTTTTCCCCTTAGGTAGTTTGGGAAGAAACAGGCTTTAAATTTGAAAGTAGAAACTTTTTTGACTAGGAATATTGAGTTTCTTTATTAAGAATCTAGACTTATTTAATAAAAGGAATTTTTTTCATAGCTTTTTGAGTGGATCCTGTGGCACGTAAGTATTCTAGTGTTATGTCTAGATATTATAATACTCAAATTCAAAGTGATAGCAAGCGAAATATTTTAAAACATGGCAAACCCCTGCCCCCACCCCTAGGCAAAGCTTGATTGTTTTTTTTAAATTTTTATTTTCAAGGTTTAATTTCATAATTAATTAAATGGAAATTTTTGTCAGCTTGCCAAATACTTTAAACTCCTAAGTAATTAACTTAAACTTGTAGTTTATCATTAATTTTCATTTATTAATTGGACTAGTCATTTTAAAGCTCAAACTAATTTAGGTTATTAGCTAGAATGTAGACCATGGTTTTCCCAGCTTATAAGTTTTTCACTTATTTAAGGAGAAACAAAGTTTAGACAAAGAAAAGTAAAGGTACACATTTGGATATAATTTAAATCTCATTTTGATGACTGTTGGCTGAGTGATTATAGATTCTGCTCCAGTATTATTTTCAATAATAGTGTT
>NW_011491677.1:18028-18813 GCF_000754665.1 Bison bison bison | reverse complement strand
AGGAAAAACCACAGCCTTGACTAGACGAACCTTTGTTGGCAAAGTAATGTCTCTGCTTTTCAATATGCTATCTAGGTTGGTCATAACTTTCCTTCCAAGGAGTAAGCGTCTTTTAATTTCATGGCTGCAGTCACCATCTGCAGTGATTTTGGAGCCCAAATGATAAAGTATATCTATATAATGTACACAATTAAAACCAATGAAGGTTCTGTAGTTTGTGTAAAATAATGTTCATGGACAGATATTAAGGCAGAAAAGTAGGTTTTAAAGTATAGTAGCAAAGTATAGTACAATCCCATTTTTATGTGAAAATATATATACACACACGTGTGTAAAATATAAATGTGTGGAGCGATATACA
This sequence comes from Bison bison bison, assembly GCF_000754665.1. Lineage (NCBI taxonomy): Eukaryota > Metazoa > Chordata > Mammalia > Artiodactyla > Bovidae > Bison > Bison bison. The sequence continues at coordinate 18,452 of NW_011491677.1, read as the reverse complement.
CAAATGTTACCGGTAGTTATCTCTAGGTTTTATAACGGGAATTATAACATCATTTCCATTAAAAATTTTTAAAATTCTGAAAAGAAGGGAGTGTTGTGGCTAGTAAAAGCAATATGGTTATTTCGCTTGATGTTAGGAGGGAGGTAATGTTTTAGGAAAAGGGTCCAAAATTTTTTAATGATACGAAGGTATGTTACGTGCACTTTTCCTCTGATTTGTTGGCATTTTAATTGACTGTGGGTCAAAATGAAAATTATTGCATGGATGGAAGCTGAATCATAGTCTAACCATAGTTAGGCAATCATGTTTGACTTGATATCATAGATCTTAAATCTGGTGGGGAGAAGACATTAAAAGTTTTCAGAAATGGGATTTCATAAAATGACTATCTCCTGAAGATGAAAATGGTTAAACAGTTCTTGTC
>NW_011491677.1:15598-16388 GCF_000754665.1 Bison bison bison | reverse complement strand
CTCATGAGTTGAATTTTTCATCTTGAGTTACATAACAAACATTTGAACTCCTATCCTGTGCTGAATTGTATACTGTAGATATGGTTGAAGATGTAAAGACAAAATTCTTTGTAAGTTTGGGCTTTGTCTATGCTAAAACTTAGGCAGGCATTAAGCATTATTTAATATAGATTAAATTTAATGTGCTATATGCTTCCCTGTACCTTCCTTTGACCAGTAATTATTTACATTCCTTCATTAAATTCACTCAGTTTAGAAAGTGTGTTCTAAGGAATCTTGCTGTTAGAAGCTATAGAAAGTCCTTTTGTAAAGTGAATTAATTTGCCTTCTATATATCCAGGTTTTCATCTTTAATTTCTTAATACACAGCTTGTGAATATTTTAAATTTTTTGTTAGCAAATGACATATCCATGGTTCACTTTAACAGAGCAGGAGTTTGGGGTTCTTACTGAGTATATAAGTGATTCCAAGTTTTAAGCTTTTAGTTTTTTCACCTTAAAAGACTGACATAAGACATCATGACTTTAAAAAAAAGACACTTTGATAATAAAATGATAAATAATGTATATCAATTTAAATTTGATCCTAGGTCCTTATAGTGTAATTTATATTTGAGTTTCTTACAGTTGAAATAGAAGGACTGTATGTTCCAGTTATGCAGATGACACCACCCTTGTGGCAGAAAGTGAAGAGGAACTAAAAAGCCTCTTGATGAAAGTGAAAGTGGAGAGTGAAAAAGTTGGCTTAAAGCTCAATATTCAGAAAACGAAGATCATGGCATCTGGTCCC
>NW_011491677.1:11437-15498 GCF_000754665.1 Bison bison bison | reverse complement strand
CATTACTTTGCCAACAAAGGTCCATCTAGTCAAGGCTGTGGTTTTTCCAGTGGTCATGTATGGATGTGAGAGTTGGACTGTGAAGAAAACTGAGTGCCAAATAATTCATGCTTTTGAACTGTGGTGTTGGAGAAGACTCTTGAGAGTCCCTTGGACTGCAAGGAGATCCAACCAGTCTGTTCTGAAGGAGATTGGCCCTGGGTGTTCTTTGGAAGGACTGATGTTGAAGCTGAAACTCCAGTACTTTGGCCACCTCATGCGAAGAGTTGATTGATTGGAAAAGACTCTTATGCTGGGAGGGATTGGGGACAGGAGGAGAAGGGGACGACAGAGGATGAGATGGCTGGATGGCATCACTGACTCGATGGACGTGAGTTTGAGTGAACTCTGGGAGTTGGTGATGGACAGGGAGGCCTGGCGTGCTGCAATTCATGTGGTCGCAGAGTCGGACATGCCTGAGTGACTGAACTGAACTGAACTGATGTTCCAGTTAAACTGTTCTGTAGCTATTTTGATTAATTTAGATTTGGATTTTGTTAGTATAGTGGTTGGTAGGTAGAGTGATTATGAAAATAAAGTTGTTAAGGGACTTCCCTGATGGTTCAGTGACTAAGACTCTGGTGCTCCCAGTGCAGGGGGCTCAGGTTCAATCCCTTGTCTGGAAACTGGATCCCACATGCTGCAACTTAGAGTTCTCATGCTGCAGCTATAAAGATGCCACATGCTACAGCGAAGATCAAAGATCCTGCATGCCGCAACTAAGAGACCTGGTGCAGCAAAATAAATAAATAACAGGTGTTAAATATTTATGAACAGGAATAGCCATGATTTTTAGCAAAAGCGTCTATGAATTTAGCAGACTTACGTTAGCCTTTTTTTTATCAACTTTGAAAAAAGCACAAAACAAAATGCATAGGAAAAAATTAGAAAAATGTTGGAATAAGAAAGCTTGAAAGATGAAAAGTAGTCATTAAAAAATTGAACCCCTAAAACATGCTGTATAAATATGACATTCTTACATAAGAGGCTGGTATTGCATGTATTGTGAATGTTTTCTAGGTAATTTATCATATATATCAGAAATATGTATAGTAGCGAGTTTCTAGACTAACAGTAGGTCAAAGAACTATGGAGATATGATCCAGAGGGAGAAAATAACTATTATTTCAACCTTTCTAAACAGGACACCATACTTGCAGAACTTCTTCAAATACATAAAGAACACATTGTAGGATATCATGAACATGATTCTCTTTTGGACCACAAAGAAGAAGAAGAGTTGACTGAAGAAGAAAGAAAAGCAGCTTGGGCTGAATATGAAGCAGAGAAGAAGGTAGTTCATCTGAAATGCTTTTTGTTGTTGTTTTTGTTGTTAGTCATTTAAAAGAACAGTGGAGGAAGAAAAGGGTCACATTTGGAAAAAGTAATAATATAGTGAATCTTCAGGAACAGAGTCCCCCAAGTTTGGGTGTCTGTTTATGGGCTTTGGCTACCTTTGGTGGTAGACTCGAAGGAGAGGAGAGAAGAAAATGTTTCCCTTTAAAGAGTAGTAACCTCATTTCTGATTAGCACTTGCTAAATTGAGAGATTAGTGGGAAGCTGTATATTTAGCATCACTTAACTTCCATCAACACCCTTACTGTAGTAACAGACATACAGGAACTTGAGTTTGGAGGTAGGGGTAAATGTTGCTTTAGCTTGTGTACCAAACTCAAAGTTTTGACCGATTATCAGAACACAAAAATACTCCATTATTGGACATTAATGTCAATCTACAGCAGCAACTTTATTTAAAATAGTTCCACCTCTGTTTTAAATACCACCTCACTTGAGCAAAAATGTGCCTGAGCATGGGAAACCTTATCCTAATACCCGAATCCATTTTAAACTCCTAATTCATTGTACTAAACTTCTTTAACATTGTGATTTTAGGAGTCTCATCAGAATTCTCTGAGTTGCCCCATACTGTGCAAATTATCAGAAAAGACTACACCTTTAGGGGTTAAAGCTTTCTGTGTAATAAGATCTTGGTTTCAGATGAAAAGGGTGTTTTATTTGTGTGTGAAAGAGTGTTAATAATTTCCTAGATCTGAGAATGTGGGTTTTTTTCTCAACCAGTAGGTGATGTAGAATTTCAAGTTTTAAATCACAATGTGGAAAGTGCATAATTTTTTGTTTGTAGGGACTGACCATGCGTTTCAACATACCAACTGGGACCAATTTACCCCCTGTCAGTTTTAACTCTCAGACTCCTTATATTCCTTTCAATTTGGGAGCCCTATCAGCAATGAGTAATCAACAGCTGGAGGTAAGTTGTGAAGTACGAAAGTATTTTGCCTTGAATTAAAGGCAATTTCAAATGCCTTGTTGTTGAGAGTTTCCTATGCAGGAATATCACATTCCCCAAAAGATTACCTCTGAATAGACCAAGAAATTTTTCTTTTGTTTGTTGACCTTTTTGAACCAGCGTAGTTATAATAAAATGTGGTTTGTTCAGAGCACAAAGAAATCAGGCCTTGAATTAATATAGTTTGAATTATTTTAATTAAGAAACAATAGGGTAGCTGACTGGCTAGAGAAATAGCACTTTCTTCAGTTATAAAATATTTTGAATAAGCAAATTACTTAATGTTTGAAAGTGGGATAAATACACACATTGATCTACATTCTAAAGCAGTGAAGATGCTACTTTAAGTGTATGATAATGTACAGTATTATGAAATAATTTAAAAATAGGATCAATGATGAGTTAAATAAGAAAGACTAGGTTTTAATATACCAGTAATTAAATAATGTAATTGAATATGTGATTTTCTTTTTAAAATGTGCTTATGGAGTCATTTAAATTATTAAATTATTGGTACAATAGAACCCAATTTTTATCTTCCTAACAAGACCCTCACTGATGAGTTTTACTCCATTTTATTGATGCTGAATTTTGCTGTACTTTTCAATTACTTAAAGATTTTTAAGGCCACATGTTGTAAATTGGCAAGAGAAAGGCTCCCTATACTTTTAAAACTAAGCTGTCTTTTTATGTGCCCTGATAAAGTTATTTCTTGCATTCTTCTAGGACCTCATTAATCAAGGAAGAGAAAAAGTTGTGGAAGCAACAAACAGTGTGACAGCAGTGAGGATTCAGCCTCTTGAAGATATAATTTCAGCTGTAGTAAGTTAATTGGCAGTTGTCTTATACCAACTTGCAATTCTTATTCCCACCATTCATTCTGATTTTTGTTTTTTGCTTCACTACTTCTGTGGGGGAAAGACCGTAATTCTTATAACTTGATTTACAACAGTAAAACACTAGTGAACTGTATAATAGTGCCAAGCTATATATCTCAGTTTTATCAAGATGTTGGTACAAAAGAGAAATGTACAATTGAAGAATTGGGAAATCAGTTAATCATGGAAATGTATGTGTTGTTTATATAAACATATTTTAATTACCAGTTGCATGAATTAAATCCAAATAGTTTTTCTCTAGGCATAGCTAACCCTTGTACAACAGTGGACAGTTTAGTACCTTGCTTTTACATCATTGTCTTCTTTAGAAAAGATTAAAGGAAAAGGGGGAAAGAAAACTTTAAAAATCCTGAATATCTTTAAGGACCATAAATATTTTATTTTCTTCAATTCTACTGCAATAAGGAATAACTAGAAATTTTTCTTCCAGTGGAAGGAAAACATGAATCTCTCAGAGGCCCAGGTACAGGCATTAGCATTAAGTAGACAAGCCAGCCAGGAGCTTGATGTCAAACGAAGAGAGGCAATCTACAATGACGTGTTGACAAAACAACAGATGGTAAGAATTCAGAGTATCTCTAGGTTATGTTTAATTTTCTTGAATTTATAATAACGAGTTTGTGTGACATCTGTGTTGATATCTGTTCCCACATGTGGTTGGATGGATGGTCATTGGTTATTCCCAGAAGAAATTTTATTCATAAACCTAGTAATGTCAAATAAAGGTAATATCTTTTGTTGCAAAGGAGCAACAGCTTCCCAAATGAATCTCCTTGAAGTTTACATAGCATCTCTTCCATATAATTTCACTTTTG
>NW_011491677.1:9034-11330 GCF_000754665.1 Bison bison bison | reverse complement strand
ACATATTCCAGAATCCATGATTATCTTTGTTAGCATGGTTGTTTGGCAGCCATCTACCTTGCACTGGGAAATTTCAGCTCTTGACACCAGGGAATCAATTTCTGTGGCATGAATTTTACTTAGAAAGCACTGTAGAATTATGTGGTTTTAAATTATCTTAGGAAATCTGAGAATCTACATTCTAGGTAGGCAGGTAGGAATTACTCCCACTGCAAGTGCCTTTTCCCTTTGGTGTTTGTCACTAAAAGTGTTTATTTGTCTGTCATCATGTGAAATATTCAAAAGAAGGACAAAGAAAGAGACTTGACAAAAAACTGCTGTAACTAATACTTGAGACTAATCACAGTGCAGGACAGGTTACTATAGCAACCAATTTAAATGCTGCTTGCACTACAATAGTCAAGTCATTAAGAGAATTTAGCCCTAAATGGTGTTACTAACTAGTTTCTACAGTAATGGTCCTGTGAATGCCATCAAATTAGTAATGGTGATAACAATAATATGTTTTTCTTTTGGTATGCTACCCCCTTAACAAATTGATTTTAACTCAAAATTTGATACTGCCTCTTTGAGACAGGTCATGCACTTGTAACAGCTCTCTTTTCTCTCCTTAGTTAATCAGCTGTGTTCAGCGAATACTTATGAACCGAAGGCTCCAGCAACAGTACAATCAGCAGCAGCAGCAGCAAATGACTTATCAACAAGCAACACTGGGTCACCTCATGATGCCAAAGCCTCCAAATTTAATCATGAATCCTTCTAACTACCAGCAGATTGATATGAGAGGAATGTATCAGTCGGTGGCTGGTGGTATGCAGCCACCACCATTACAACGTGCGCCACCCCCAATGAGAAGCAAAAATCCAGGACCTTCCCCAGGGAAATCAATGTGATTTTGCACTAAAAGCTTAAAAGATTGTTAAAATCATAGAAAGATCTTTTATTTTTTTAGGAATCAATGACTTAACAGAACTCAACTGTATAAATAGTTTGGTCCCCTTAAATGCCAATCTTCCATATTAGTTTTAAATTTTTTTTAATAGGGCATACCATTTCTTCCTGACATTTGTCAGTGATGTTGCCTAGAATCTTCTTACACACATTGAGTACAGAAGATCTTTCAAATTGTTTTCAGTGAAAACAAGTCCTTCCATAACAGTAACAACTCCACAGGTTTCCTCTCTAAATTTTTATGCCTGCTTTTAGTGACCATAAAATTGTCATAAATTAATGAATTTATGAAAGAATACTGATTTATATATTCATTCTTTACATATAAAGACACACAGCTGAGTTCTTAGAGTTGATTCCTCAAGTTATGGAATACTTTTGTACTTATCCATTTCTTGACTAAAGTGATTGAAATGGTTTTAATGTTCTTTTGACTGAAGTCTGAAACTGGGCTCCTGCTATATCATCTCTGTGACTGAAAGTTAGAAATTAAGGGTTGGTTATCTTTGACACAGAATTGTGTGCAATATTGTTAAATACTACTGCTCTAAAACTTGGAGGAGTCTTACAGTTATCTTAGCATTGTATAAACAGCCTTAAGTATAGCCTAAGAAGAGAATTCTTTTTCTTCTTTAGTCTTTTTCTGCCATTTTTATTTTCAGTTATATGTGCTGAAATAATTACTGGTAAAATTTCAGGGTCGTGGATTATCTTCCACACTTGAATTTTCTCTCTCCTGGCACTAATATAAGGCACATCTCTTAACTGCTTGGTGCCAGTGCTAGTGCTTCATCCTGTTGCTGGCAGTGGGATGTGGACTAACAAAATCAAGTTCTAGCATTTTAGGAGGTTAAGGATGACGTTGTGGTTGTTAGCTTCACACCCTGTTTTATAAACACCATCAAAATGGCAGAACCATTGCTGACTTTAAGTTCACATGGGGAATGTGCTTTAAAACAATTCCCAGTACTGTCAGTATTGTGAAGTAATTCCTCCTAAAGATAAGGATCACTGGCTTCTATGCTCTTCCTCTTCTTTTCTCTCATCAGTATGTTGTTTTTCCCCAACTGTATTTTCTTACATAAATTCTGTTTTAAAGTTCAATTTTTTTTTAGTTTAGATCTATGAGGCAATTTTCTAATCAAAATTCATCTAATGCCCTTTTATGAGGTTTTACATTGTCGTTTTTCTTAATCCAGGCTTGTAAAAATGACCTGTATGCTTATTCATGTACAATTTGGTTGCTTGAGTTTCTTAAAGAAAAAGATGGTTAGACTATGAGAGTCAACTCAACATGGCGAAACCATTTTTGAGATGGCGATTTAATATGTAGTGGAAATAGCTA
>NW_011491677.1:6479-8851 GCF_000754665.1 Bison bison bison | reverse complement strand
AGTGGTAGAACATTCAAGAGTACTAAGTTTGTCATATAGAATTTTGAGGTTTGGTGGATCCACCCTCCACGTTCCCATATTTGGATATTATGCCAGCCATATAATCAAATTTATTTCACTAGGGGGATGTGTTTTTACTTTAGAAGAAATGAAAAAGACAAGATTTGTGAAATAAATATTTGAAGACAGTATACTCTGGCCAGCTGTTATCAGTTGGTATTTCTACAAGTCCAGAATACTTTAAACCTGATTTACTCAACCTGGGAACTTTCACCATGGTCTGATTACTTGCTCAAAGACATAGATGTCAAAATTTTAGGCAACCTTCTAAACCTTTTTCATAATGAATGAAACTATGACTTAAAGAATAATACATGGAAAGGTTAATTGGAAATAGTTTGGGATAAAACTTGGATCGGTTTGCATACAATCTTCACTTGACATTTTAGCTACATAATATGTACTTTGAGTATAACATCAAGCTTTAACAAATATTTAAATATAAAATCATGTCAATAAGATACTAAAAGGCTCATTTTTATATTTGTTTTAGATGTTTTAAATAGTTGCAATGGCTTAAAAAATGATTTAAAATGTTGCTTGTAATACAGTTTTGCCTGCTAAATTCTCCACATTTTGTAACCTGTTTTATTTCTTCGGGTGTAAAGCGTTTTTGCTTAGTATTGTGATATTGTATATGTTTTGTCCCAGTTGTATAGTAATGTTTCAGTCCATCATCCAGCTTTGGCTGCTGAAATCATACAGCTGTGAAGACTTGCCTTTGTTTCTGTTAGACTGCTTTTCAGTTCCGTATTGAGTATCTTAAGTACTGTAGAAAAGATGTCACTTCTTCCTTTAAGGCTGTTTTGTAATATACATAAGGACTGGAATTGTGTTTTTAAAGAAAAGCATTCAAGTATGACAATAATACTATCTGTGTTTTCACCATTCAAAGTGCTGTTTAGTAGTTGAAACTTAAACTATTTAATGTCATTTAATAAAGTGACCAAAATGTGTTGTGCTCTTTATTGCATTTTCACAGCTTTGAAAATCTGTGCACATAATGTTTCATAGAAAATGTATAGCTTTTTATGTGCTATTTAATGGTGGTTCTTTTGCACATTTAGTTATTTAATATTGGGAGGTCAAGGAGTTTGGTTTTTGAATCTGTTCTATACTAAATTCTGTAAAAGGAGATCTCAAACCTCAAAAATAATTTACATACCAGGAAGCCTGTGTGTGTTTGTTAGTTTTGGTTGTCTGTGTGTAATCCAGCACCATTTCCTGCTTCCCAACAGCTGTGTCACTCATTTAAGTCAAGCAGACCTACCACTCCACAGTTGATACGAAAGCTGCTTACCATCCTGAAGCACTAGCAGGTTGATGGAAATTATCACCTGGCCTCCAAAGAAGCTGAATATTTTGCAGTCTTCCCTTAGCTATGCCCATTCTCCCTCTAATATCATAAAACCAGATACATATTTCTGTACCCTAAACAAAACTTTCAGAACAGTTAAATATCCCAGTAAAAATTTTCCTTTGAGGGTGGCATGTTGTGCGATGTTTTAACAGTAAAATAGGTCATCCTTTTACATGTTTATTTCACTAACAACTACATTCAGGTTATTCCCCACCATGTTTCACCAGACTTAGTCTCAAGTGACTTTTGGCTATCTCCAAATCAAATCTAGCCTTAAAAGAGATGAAAATTCTTCCACCATTGATTTTTTTAAAAATATGTAATCTGTGCCAATCTAAAAGGAGTGACCAAGTTTCAGAAATGCTTTTTGTCTGTGCAACATTTTATATATGCTGTTATATGGAAGTGAATAAAAATTAAAAATCCAAAATATATACTGTTTCTAAGCTTAATATCTGTCAGGAACCAAACTGCCCACATCACTCATGTTGGATCTAATAAAAGAATGGTCCTTCTTGCCCCTGCCTAAGAGTTTTACTCCTCAAGAGTATGTGCTGACATAAAATTTCTTTACATATACACTGCCACCCTCTCTTTGGAATAAGCTTCCTGATACATTATGCCCACTTCACTAACTATGGGAATCACTCTTGCCCTCAGTCTAGGGATCTAATAGTGACCACTGCATACCTTCACCAAGGGAGGTGTGACAAGGAAAGCAGCATATCAATTGAGGCCTTTGTTAAAAACAATAAAGATAAAGCTTTAATTGAAGGAATGAAAGGATGGGAGAATCCTAAAATACTGAAGAGCCTCTTAATATTCAGAACTGCCCCATATTTCAAGCAGTCTCTACCCAGCAGCATTATTCCACATTCTGCTCCTGAACATTATGCCCTCACTTCTCCTCCCTGATAGAAACAGGGAGGGGCAGCTTGGCGCCAATCTCCTT
>NW_011491677.1:4812-6379 GCF_000754665.1 Bison bison bison | reverse complement strand
AGACTTGGCTCCCTCCCTGCAGACCTCACATCAAATATATGTTGATTTTCAGTAAAGGTGAAGAAAGATGACATATGCAAGGATGGGGTTTGTTTCAGGTATATGAGGAGAAAGTGTATGAAAAGGAACAAAGGTAGAGAAGGATCAGGAAGAGACTAAGTTGGAGTGGATTGATGGAGGGTCTTGAAATCCTGAATGGGTAATTCAATACAGAGGATAACAAGGGATTGTGAGGCAGCTGATGTGTTCAAAGTAGCAGGTAAAGACAGTGATTTGGGCAGGGTTAATTTGAATGGTTTAGAATGTAACGTGAAGAAAGATTGCAGACAGGAAGATAGGTAATTAAGCATTCAGTGACCAGACTACTAACAATTTTAAGGACAAAAGGCAGAATCATTAGAAGTTGTATAGAACAGTGAACTTCTTAAATTGTGAGAAAAACCTTATTTCCTTTTACCCTTCCCCATGGAGTCTGCTTTGTTCAGGATTTCTGACTTTACATGCAAAACTTCACTTACTCTGTGTTCACTTTCTGAAACCTAGTGGAAAATCCATAGTGGCGTTCCTGTTTCACAATTTTTCATTACTTCTAATTATCCTGTATACATATTTGCAGAAAGTAAGTTTGGTCCATTTAACTAAACTAAGTATAATTCTGCTTCTTCCTCAAGTTAATCTTCAAAGGGCTAAATCCATTCTTGTTACTTTTTCTTGAGACCCATCTAGTCCAAGGGCTAGTATCTCAGTTGGTAATGTTACATTCACAAGCTTCCCTTCGTATTTTCAAAGTAATTTGTGGTTATTATGTGTTAACCTGTATACCACATATGAAAAAAGTGAGGAGAATAACTACATTTTTCTCATGACAGTTAAGCTAAAAGACCAAATCTATTGCACTGAGGAGGCAGAAGATAAATTATAGTCAAATTATCTGAGTCTTTCATGTCTCATTTGGAAAATAGGACTTTAATAATACCTTAACTTTCTTGAATGCAGGAGGCCCGACCAGGTGATTTCTTGAGGTCTTTTTCAGCTCTTAGGGTTTAGACATGAGAAAACCACAGTTTGAAGCCAAAAGGCAATGTGTTTGTCTAAGGTTACACAGTAAGTTTGAACAGAATTGGAAATCCCTTCCCTTTAGCTAGCCCTCCCCCATTAAGCTATGCCTTTTCTTTTCCTCTGTTTAGAAAAATGAGAGGTCTGACAGGCATTTTAATGACAAAGCAGGTAAGTCAAGTTGTAATTGGCTCTAATTACTACTTCTACAAGCTGTAACCTCCTTTATCTTTTGCCCAGGGGCACTCAGAGCACTGTTTCTTATTCTGGAACTCTGCAGAAAATGAAAAAACATGTTTAAGGATCTGATTCTTACAGCTTGGTTGCTTGATTGGGTTATATACATGACAAAACATCAAGGTAAATATAAATCCACTTTGTTAAGTCAACTTTTAAGCAAATAATTGGTAGCCTCCCATTTGATTGTTCATAACTCTAAAGCCCAAATTAGGCCAATATTCAAATTGGTCTGGATAAAGTTTATAGTAAGTAGAAGGCAATATTGTCTTCT
>NW_011491677.1:3211-3399 GCF_000754665.1 Bison bison bison | reverse complement strand
ATGGGGAACACGTGTATACCTGTGGCAGATTCATGTTGACATATGGCAAAACCAATACAATATTGTAAAATTAAAAAATAAAATATATTTAAAGCTAAACAGAATCCAGCATTTAAAACCAAAAGATATTATTGTTCGATGCAAGCCCAGTGCAGTGTTTCCCATCAGCTTGGCAATCTATTAAACTA
>NW_011491677.1:0-1368 GCF_000754665.1 Bison bison bison | reverse complement strand
GGATGAGATGGCTGGATGGCATCACCGATTCGATGGATGTGAGTCTGAGTGAACTCCGGGAGTTGGTGATGGACAGGGAGGCCTGGCGTGCTGCAATTCATGGAGTTGCAAAGAGTGGACATGACTGAGCGACTGAACTGAACTGAAAGATGTTCAGCTCCTATCCCAGAACCTGTGAATATGTTGTTACATGGCAAAGGAGAATTAAGATTACAGGAATTGTTTGCTAATCAACTGATCTTGAAATGTGAGAGTCTCCTGAATTATCTGGTGGGCCCAGTGTAATCACAAGTGTCCTTAAAAGTGGAAGAGGGAAGCAGAGGGAGAGTTACAGGCAAGTGTGACTAGAGGTTCAGAGAGATGCAGTGCTGCTGACTTTGAAGATGGAGGCAAGGGATGTGGGTGGCCTTTTCCTTGGTGGTGCTGGGAAAGGATAAGGAAAAGAATTCTTACCTAGAATTTCCAAAAGGGAATACAGCTCTGCTGACACCATGATTTTTAGCCCAGTGAGACCTGCATCAGACTTCTATCTACAGAACTGTAAGATAATAAACACATGTTGTAAGCCACTAAATTAGTGGTGATTTGTTACAACTGAAATAGGAAACTAATACCAATGGTTATTTGTGTGATTACTTGATTAATGGCTTGCTCCCCTGCTAGATGTGTGAGCTCTTTAAGGGCAGAACCCTGTATATTTTACTCAATTTAATATCCTCAGCACCTGACACAGAAAAGGTGTGAAATATATATTTGATGAATCAGTGTGTGAATATCTTGGTGGTCATATATCACCTGAGAAAATTACAGCAATGTTAATATCAAATTTTGTTTCCGTGTCCCTAAGTGTATATGCATGTCTATTTCTCTGCCTTTTGGTTTGGGTCTTTTTGTCTTTCTCCTTCCCCTTCTTTAGTCTCTCTTCTCTTTTCCTGACTTCTGTCCCTATTTTTAATTGGCCATAACAAAGGACTGAAACACACCTTGTAATTGTCTATTATGTTTATGGAATAAGATCATATTTTCTATGTTTTATTTTAAAATATTTATGTATTTTTTCACTGTCAGGTCTTAGTTGCAGCATGCTGGATCTTTCATTGCCACATGCAGGCTTCTCTCTAGTTGTGGCACACAGCCTTAGTGGTTGTGGCTCGTGGGCTTAGTTGCCCTATAGCATGTGGGATCTCAGTTCCCCGACAAGGGATGGAACACAAGTCCCCTGTATTAGAAGGCAGATTCCCAACCACTGCACCACCAGGGAAGTCCCTGTTTATAGTTTTTAAAAAGAAATAAGTTATATAGTTTATTGCACTGAAAAAGATTGCTTTCCATTCACGAGCCCCTTTAGATATTACCTATTTAATCAAC
>NW_011491676.1:23434-23837 GCF_000754665.1 Bison bison bison | reverse complement strand
TTTAGGCAAGCTTTGGAAAAATGCATGATAGGAATGGGAAATTTTTACTGAATACATGATTATAAACTAAAGGCAGAGTAGAACTGCTTATTTTGTTTAGTGACATGAATTTGGAAGAATGTTTGATTAAAGATGTCTCATACCTTTTTGAATGTAATTAAGGAAAAATTTGAATGGTATAAATATTAAAATCAGTTATACTATAAAATAAATGGAGTTTCTTTTTCAAGCTGGTAGAATGAAACTATAAGTAACAAATTTGATATTGGCAAAAGTTCTTAGTGTCTGAGGTAAAAATTGGGAACTTTCAGAAAAAAAATATTGTTTACTTGAAAAGGTTGTTGACCCTGAAAGTTTGTTTATTTACTTATGAATACATGATTCCATAAACATGAATATAACA
>NW_011491676.1:18544-19547 GCF_000754665.1 Bison bison bison | reverse complement strand
AGTGCTAATTGTGAACATAATTTCTGTATTATCAAATGTCTTATTTTTGTAATGCTATGATTATTTAATTTGCTTTATATTATTTCACTGTTTTATGAAAAACATCTAGTGATCCTGAGAAGTATTAAGTTGAGAGTTCCTTTTAGAGAATACATGGGGGTTCCAAATCAGCATCATGCATTGGCTACTTCCTTTCATTTTATTTCTTTTGGAAATTACTGATTTAATATGAGGCTAAGATGAGAGTTTCACATAATCAGTTATTTTCTTCAAACACTTACCATCCATACCCTGGTAGATGTGTATTTTAAGTAAACATGGAACTGAGATAGTACAGTCTTTAGACCTTTAGCAGATCTTAGAAATCTGGTAGCTAACTTTGGAAATTGTTATCCTCTGGATGAAATTGTCATTTCCCGATATTTCCTTCTATATTACAAAAGCGTTTTTTTTAATGTTATTTTTTTCATTGTCTGATTATAATATCAGGAAAAAATGATCCATCTTTTTAAAAAGTAATTTGTAAATGGGAGATTGTCCACTTTGCATAGAAGTTTCCATAACAGTTATTTAAACAAATCACTTGTCTATTTCACAATAAGCCTGCCCTAAAGTGGTAAAGCATTTTTAAATTATACAGTTTCAGAATAATAATCAGATGATGGTAAATAAAGAAGGTGGCAAAAGATATCCCAAGTACAAACTAAAAATTAAATATCAGTTGAAGGTAAGAATTGTGGAATTAATTTTAAAGGTGCTAGCTAAATATAAGTATGGTTCATGACTACAACCTTCCCAAAGTAGATCAATTAGAGATATATATCCATTTTTATCTTATAATTTTAATAATGAAATGAATTGTCATCTCTAAATAAACACACTAACTGCATGAGAGTATATTTAGTACATGAGTATATGTTTACACTCACTAAGTACGTGAGTAGGATTTCTCAAATTTACTTGCGTGATATATTTTGCCAAAAAATCAGAAGAATATTTTGAA
>NW_011491676.1:17134-18444 GCF_000754665.1 Bison bison bison | reverse complement strand
ATATTAATATATAAAATATTCTGAAAAGTTCTGTAGTATTATTATCCTTAGTTTATAAAATATATTTAATCACTGTGCTCCTATCATGCATAATACTTAATTGATGAAGAAATTTTGATCTCTAATCCTATTGGAATAACACTACAGATATGAGAATTTTTCTAGGAATTCTGCCTATAAATTATCATAAAATCTCAGTTTTATATGACAGTCAGCCATCATTTTTTTTCCAGTTTTAATGGTTTTAGTAATGGTGACCTTTCTAAGAGTACGGAAATTCATCCACTCAATAGTCTATGTTGATATAAATATGAACATTTCACAGTCCATGTAATTCTTTGCATTGAAACTTAAAAATTTGTGGATTTTTTTTTCACAAGTTACATGGTCCTTTACATCCCCATTTGACAGATAAAAGTTAAGTTTTTGATAAGTTGTTTATAAGTCATTTTTGTCCTCATTGTTTTTAAATCATAAAAACATTATGGATTGTTTGAAAAAATTTGAAGTTTATCATCAGAAGGCCTATGTTTCTGTGATCACTAAAACTATTTTGGCTTTTTTTTTGTAATGCCATGCTACTGGAGGCAGCTTTGAGGGGGCAGTCTTTAAGGGGGAAAAAAAAACTTTATAAAAGAAAATCAAATTTTGTTAGAGAATAATTTTATTATTTTTGGCAAGTGACGATCCCAATTGTGGATGTGACTGGTGATAGAATCAAGGTCTGATGCTGTAAAGAGCAATATTGCATAGGAACCTGGAATGTTAGGTCCATGAATCAAGGCAAATTGGAAGTGGTCAAACAGGAGATGGCAAGAATGAATATCGACATTCTAGGAATCAGCGAACTAAAATGGGCTGGAATGGGTGAATTTAACTCAGATGACCATTATATCTACTACTGTGAGCAGGAATCCCTTAGAAGAAATGGAGTAGCCATCATAGTCAACAAAACAGTCTGAAATGCCATACTCGGATGCAGTCGCCAAAGTGACAGGATGATCTCTGTTCGTTTCCAAGGTAAACCATTCAATATCACACGGTAATCCAAGCCTATGCCCAACCAGTAATGCTGAAGAAGCTGAAGTTGAACGGTTCTATGAAGACATACAAGACCTTCTAGAACTAACACCTAAAAAAGATGTCCTTTTCATTATAGGGGACTGGAATGCAAAAGTAGGAAGTCAAGAAACACCTGGAATAACAGGAAAATTTGGCCTTGGAGTACAGAAAGAATCAGGGCAAAGGCTAATAGAGTTTTGCCAAGAGAACGCACTGGTCATAGCAAACACCCTCTTCCAACAACACAA
>NW_011491676.1:10395-15226 GCF_000754665.1 Bison bison bison | reverse complement strand
GGAGAAGACTCTTGAGAGTCCCTTGGACTGCAAGGTGATCCAACCAGTCCATCCTAAAGGAGATCAGTCCTGGGTGTTCATTGGAAGGACTAATGCTGAAGCAGAAACTCCAATACTTTGGCCACTGATGCGAAGAATTGACTCATTTGAAAAGACCCTGATGCTAGGAAAGATTGAGGGCAGGAAGAGAAGGGAACAACAGAGGATGAGATGGTTGGATATCATCACTGACTCAACGTACATGAGTTTGGGTAAACTCCAGTTGTTGGTGATGGATAGGAAGGCCTGGTGTGCTGAGGTTCATGAGGTTGCAAAGAGTCAGACATGACTTAGCAACTGACTGAACTGAACTGACCATCCCTGAAACTTAAGGTTCAATAACTTTACATTAATTCCTCCTGTAAGTAGTAATTTTCACTCTACCCACATCCAGTTCTTCTGTGAAACTAAGTATATGCACTCTGCACCTTCCAAACTCAGTCTTTGCTAGCGTGGTTCCCACAACCTGGAATGGGATCCTGTTTTCTTATTATCTTATCTACCCCTCTAAATTGGAGCAGGAAATGACAGTCTCCTCCAGTATTCTTGCCAGGGAAGTCCCATGGACAGAGGAGCATGGCGGGCCATAATTCATGGGGTCGCAAAGAGTCAGACCCAACTTAGTGACAGAGCATGCATGCACCCCTCTAAGAAACTTATCAGCCATATGGAACTTAAATATGCCAATTTATTGAAATTTTTATCAGATTCTATAGTAGAAATGTATATGTGTCTTGTCCTTTATGTCATAATTTGAGATTTTGCTATTATATTGCACATATTTCTACTTTGTAATTCACTCATATGTTTACATTCTGTTTCCCCAGAAATTCTTTACAAATAGGGTCAATTGTTTTGTTCTCACTCTGTGGAATAAGATAGTAGATGAAGAATTTCCTTCTTGAATTGATAAGCTAAACTATATAGATAAGATTAAATGTTTTTTCTGATAAATGTCTATTTGAAGAATATTTTTATTTTTAAATCATAATTTAAGAGGCAGTACAGTTGTTTAAAGGGCAGTTGAATTTGCTACTTTACCTTGGATAAGTCAACATTTTTACCCTCATATGTAATTGTAGTTGAGGATGTAAATACTTACCTTCATTTGATTAGGTAATCAAATGAATGTTTGTGAACTGTTCAGACATAAGGTCACACACATGTCTACTTTGGCAATGATGATAATGATGGTTTTTCCTTCAGGACTCTTCTCTCACACCTCTAGTATAAAAGGCTGATGGAATTATGTGTATATTTCTTTATTTCCTTTGCAATATACACCTTATGTGCCAAATGGATTAATGAATTAAAAACATGTGGACAGATCCTGTTAGAGTTATAGAATTTGAACCCACTGCTCTCTCTAAATATCTTTTTAATTTTCACCTCATCATTATCCTTTCTTGATTTCCATACTGACTATTTACTTTCTTTTTGATTTCTCACCAACCCTCTTATCCTCAGAAGATATCAAGGGGCTCGTGTTCATAAATAAATGATATATAATGGCACTGGAAAGTCATGAACAGATTTTTGTGCAGACAACTTGAGCAGGGATTTACTTATACAACTGCCTCTAATCTTATTACCAAAACCAATAGAGTTATCTACTGCGGACGTAAGAATTTTCCCATGTACTCTGCCTACCGATTATGGCTGTGCTTCATTGCTGGCTTGTCATTATGACCGTACGTTTAGAGATGAGAAAAGTTTATGCTCACCTTGATTTCCATGAGGCATTACTGTGTTCTTATGACCAACTCCTCTCCCTCGAAGGAGGCTCAAAAGTGCGTTGTTTTCACCAGGTGGCAAATCAGAACCCTGAGATTTAAACCCAGCTTTATCTATGCTGATTCCCAGAGAGCATCAAGTAGGAAGCATTGCACTTTGCACTTCTCCACATCCAGAATCATCTTTAGGTGTTACCTTTGGCTTCTGAAAAAGTGGCACTCCTCTACCCGTCAATATTTTCCATTGATTATAGATTTTTGCCCTTCACTCCATTTTCTCTCATTTCCTCCAGGGTTTTTTGTAATACATTAAGTTCATGCATTTTTTTTTTAAAGCTTCATCCAGTGGCTCCTTTTGCATGGCCTTAACACATGTTCAATTCTACTGTCCTACATTTCATGTGGAGAGAAGTCTTCAAAACTGATTTCAAATGTTTTTATAAGGGCTTTTCCTTGTCCTTAATCAGATTCCAGCCCTTGAAAATTTGATTTCTACTTTCACCATCCACTGACTCTGTCCCAGCTACAGTGCTCATTGACCAGCTAATATGCCCTTATTATTAATAGCGCTTATTCTTATTTGATCTATTTCAAAATTGACATTGTCCACCTCTCACTCATTCTTAAATCTCTCACATACTTGATTTCAGTGGCAACCTCTCTGTTTCCTGGTTGTCCCTTTTGTCCTTCTGTTAGACTGTTGCTTATCTTTCTTCAGTGTTTCCCTTTTTCTCCCATCCCTTAAATTTCTCTCTTCTCCATGGTAGTCTTCTGGCCCTCCCTTTCTACTTCCCTCTAATGGTTGAGTGCACTAAAATAAAGGCTGTTTGTATAGGAGTATGCTGCTGCTTTGAAAAGAAAGATACACACACATATGTAGCTCTATATGGTGAATAACAAAACACAAATTCATATCAAAGGATTACAGAGTTTATGGAAGCATTCTCTCATTATGAATTGCTTTATTAATTAGAGTAAGTAGTAGCAGTAAAACTATTATCTGTGATTCTGATCACTTTTAAAATTTAAACTTCAGATTAAAAATACTACAATTTTTTTCTTTTACTATATGAGGTTATTTAATACCTCATTCCCACCTGTATTTCTAGTTATATTTCGGGATAAGCATGAACTCTCTATGCATTATTTCAGTTCTGCTAACTCTTCATGTGGTTTAGTGCCCTGTCCACACCTCATCTTCCCTCATTAATTTGTTTTTAAAGCTCTCATCTCCTTGCATATCCAGTATACTCTTTAGGACAGTTAAGTACAAGTAGCAACATCGAATTAACTAAAGCAAAAACAAAAATGAGGGAGGGGAGATGGTCATAAGGACATAGCAATGCCTCATGGAAATCAAGAGTGAGCATAAAGTTTTTACTCAGGAAAGGATTAGAGCCTGTGTTTTGGTCACTTGTAACAGCAAATCATCAGTTTCTCTAATGGTTTGTGAATTGAGAAGGGTCAGCTGGATGGTTTCTCTTGGAATCTCTCATGTGATTGTTTTTATTTATGGGCGGGTACCATGGTGACTTGTAAGCTCAAATGGACTGAACATCCAATATGGCTCCCTCATGTCTAGAAGATGATGCTCCCTGTGAGGTGAAAGCTCTCCTGGGACTCTATGGAAACACTTCTCCACAGCCTCTCTGTGTGGCTTAGGCTTTTCAGAGCATGTCAGATGGGTTCCAAGAGGGAACCCACAGGTTCCTAAGAGTTGAGTGTTCCAAAAGTGGAGAAGCAAAAGTTGCTAGCCCAGTTAAGAGCTTTTCCCATAAATGGCAAATCATTACTTTTGCCTTGTTATACCAGTCAAGGCTATCATAGGGCTAACCTAGATTTAAAGAGGTGAAGAAATAAACTCTGCCTCTTAATGGGGAAATGGTAAGAGGAGCATATGGTATTGGCACTCTTGTTGCAGCCATCTTTGGCAGTTGCTGTCTACTTCAGCCTATGTTTGAAAGCCATCAATATATTTGTTAATGTGTCTCTTTTTTTCTCTCTCTGGTCATGGGCCTTTGCTCTTCCTAAACTAACAGTGCAAGCTAGGGACTTCATAAGCCCAGTCTCATACATAAGAAAGTTCCATGCACCCACAGAGCTTGACCAGACTTTCTTCTGTCAGTTCTGAGAGAGAACCTGATGGACCTAACTGGACATAAGCATTCCTCATGCTATAATTACATGTCTTGGGGGTAGCCAGTTATGTGACAGAGACATGGTTGTTAGTGACCCACCATTCTGAAGGGGTGAGCATTTTCCACCTAAGAAGTCAAGACCATAAACACCCTAAAGCATCTGATGCCCCCAGTGATGCACTAATATGGACCCCTAATCCCAAATTCTTTGGTTCCTGGAGAATATGTGCATGCTGCTATTTCTTATGCAATGTCATACTTCAACCACTGAAGATATTATGTATAGTAAAAATATATAGAGATTTGCTTGAGTCTTTGCTCTACTTTAAACCAGAATTCTAATCACATAAGTAAGTGGTACTTACTTCACCTTTATAATTGTTAGGATCAATATGCTAAGGATTAATATCAAGGTGTATCTGTACATTTATAACCTTGTATTCTGAAAAACTCTACCACTTAACCCATTTTCTTGGAATAATTCATATTACTCATTTCAGGGCTGTAGTTCTCTTTGGTAACTGCTAAGCAAACTGGTGTTATTTTCCAGTAATATGTACTGCAATTGACTCCAATTGGTGTGAATTAGGTTATGCTAATATGCATTATACGAATTGTTGTACGTGAAAATTTTATGGGTCCTGTGGTATAAGTTAATCATTTTCTTCTCTTATTTATGATAATCTGCCTATGACTTACATTTAAATTAGTATAATTTGACCAGTAGCTAATTTTTGCTGGATCTGATAGAAAGAAGTGAATGATTTTGTCATTTTTGTCTCTGCACACTGCAGGATATGACCCACTCCTGTAACTGGCTCAGAAGTGTATAAGTCAAATACAGGCATTCTTTTAAATACAACTTGATCATACATGTCTTTTCTCATTTTAGAAAATCATAGAAATTGTTTTGGTTATTTA
>NW_011491676.1:5979-10277 GCF_000754665.1 Bison bison bison | reverse complement strand
CAGTTAGCTTTTTTTTTTTTTTTTAATTAATAAAAGCTATCATCTTGTCTTTGGTCAAAGTTTAATGTAAATTCAAAGGTAAAAGAATGTAACTTTCACATATTAGATATAAGTATATGCTCCCTAGGTGTGTCTGTTAGTAACTGTGCTTGTGGTGATCACAGAAGTGGGCGGCTCAGATCACCTTCAGTGAAGCTCACAGCCCCCAACTCCAGCCCTTTCTGAATCCAACCCAGTTTTTGAGCTGAGACCACATTCTTTCTAGAAGAGCCCCAACCAGTGACTGAGCATGAGATGAATGTAGGACTTGGCTGTCTCTGTTCAATGTGGGGCTTTTCCAGGGCTCCTCACTGGGTTAACATAAACCTTGTCAAATCTGCATCACAGTCTGAGGCTCTCTACCTGGGAGAGCATCCCCTGCCCCTTCAGTAATCTGCTCTGAAGCCTACCTCAGTCCCTGGAAGATCCATCTGACACATGTGATATTGACACCTGCTTATGGAAATAATTCAGAAATTACAAGAAACTACGACAAGATGATAGATTCTTAAATTGTGAAAATGTGTGTCGTATGCAAAACAACCATATTTTTTTTAAAAAAGACATGGGACCGTGATAGTATTCTTTCATCCTGGAACTAATATTTCAGAGATTTGTATACAAGTCCATATTTCCCTTAGTCAGGACTTTTGTGGCCAGTTAGACAATAACCACGTCTCTTCCAAGCCCTCCTTCTGTTTTTTTCTATCAAGTCCATGACCGTTTAACTTTTTCTTTTTAAACTTTGCTTTTCTTTTGTTGTTGTTGAAGTATAATTGATTTACAGTGTTTCAGGAGTACAGAAAAATGTTCAGTAAAGCATGCTTTTCTTCAAAATAAATAGATACTTCCTACTAAAAATTATATCTGAAATAGCTGTTCGTGAACATTGATTCAAAAGGATAATTAATTTTTATTAATAATCCCAATAGGAGATAACTAAGTCATTTCGTTTTTCATAGTTTTGGGTAAAAAAAAAATCTGCTTATTGTCATGTTGTAATGGGCTGGCTACATTGTAATAATGTTTTGAGAGAGTTTCTGAATTTCATTTTTTTGGAAAGTGACTTGTTCTTTGCAATAATTTGCAGAGCATGCTGACTTATAATGCTGTCCTCCCAACAGAAAATCCAATCTGATTTGACAAGTCATGAGATCAGTTTAGAAGAAATGAAGAAACATTACCAAGGAAAGGAAACTGCTCAACGGGTACTATCCCAAATTGAAGTGGCACAGGTACATATTATTCCATTAACTAAGGACCTTGTTTTAGTTGGATATTAAAATATTTTTTACATTAGATAACTTGCTTACTAACAAATTGAGGTTAAGGGCATTATTTGAAAGCTACAAATGATAAATAAATGATACATACTATATTGAATTATACATTTTAAGGATAAAATAGATTAATAAATTGTCTTTTATTTAGTATCACATTAAGAATGATTGCTGAATTCTCCCAAATGCATGTGTTCTTTGTGCTGGACAAATGGAAAATGTGTTGCTTTAGTTTGTTTTTATTTCTAGCCTTGTGTATCTTCCAGAATAAAGGAAAATACATTAACAAAAGTATGACTGGTTATTGTTCGGAAGGCAAAATAAAATCCATGTTTTCTTACACTGTCTTTACAGAAAAAAATGCAAGATGTTTCCATGAAATTTCGATTGTTCCAGAAGCCAGCCAATTTTGAGCAGCGTCTACAGGAAAGTAAGATGATTTTAGATGAAGTGAAGATGCACTTGCCCGCACTGGAAACAAAGAGTGTTGAACAGGAAGTAGTACAGTCACAGTTAAATCATTGTGTGGTATGTATTGCTGATGGCAAATATGCAGCTACCCCTTGACTTCCTTATTGGAATGAGGAGAACAGTATTTGGTATAAGAACAAAAGTTTGCACAAGTGAATTGAGAGACAAGAACTATTATTGAAATAGTAGCTGCTTAATGTCCCTTCTGCAAATGTCTTCTTTGAGTCTACAATTTTCCAAGGACTATGCAGAATATCATCTTTGTTTAATTCTTATAGAACTTTGAAAATATTTTAAAATGGAAATCCTGAAAAAGAATATACTGGTCTGGAAACAGCAACAGTGAAAGTATCTGCAATAGTAAAAACGATTCTAGAAATGAGTGCCAAGGAAGCAAAGCAATCCACACAAGTCATCTTTAATTCTCAGGTGAAGGTTGCTCAGTCATGTCTGACTCGGGCTTCTCTGTCCATGGAATTCTCTAGGCAAGAATACTAGAGTGAGTAGCCTTTCCCTTCTCCAGGGGATCTTCCCAACCCAGGGATCAAACCCAGGTCTCCTGCATTGCAGGCAGATTCTTTACCATCTGAGCCACTGGGGAAGCCCAAGAAAACTGGAGTGGGTAGCCTATCCTTTCTCCAGGGTATCTTCCTGACCCAGGGATCAAACTGGGGTTTCCTGCATTGCAGGTGAATTCTTTACCAGCTGAACTGCCAGGGAAGCCCTTAATTCTCAGGGCCACAGGTTCAATGAGAGAATTTAAAGACAAACATCAAGTGCAAAGCAAAAGCAAGATTCCAAGCCAGGCATGCTTACTCCAAATCCTAGTATCTTTCCATTTAAAGTCAGGCCTGGATATGCAATGAAATTCTGCCAGACAACAAAGACAGAATAAATAGGTATGGAAGATATAATTATCCTGTAGTGTAAATCTTCACTAAAAGGATTTCGAGTAGTGTTCTTTGTTGCAGTTATTGAAAATTCACCAAGCCAGATGACTTCTCTGATAACATGGAGCTGAATTATGAAGTCATCTACTAGAGTAATACAAGTATTAATATAAATCTGTGTGTACTATGGAATGTCAAGGTAGAAATCCACATAGAAAACACAGAGTGCTATTAACATTAAAGGGAAAAAGTTTGTCTATTGAGCACTTTGTGCTTAAAGTATTGTTTCTGCTTCTGTTCCATAACATAAATGAAAAAGAAACCCTTAGGTTCATTATCATCATATCATTATGAATGGGAAAATATTCTTTGTAAACAAAAATTGTATTTGTGAAAAATTATGGAATAAATTTTATTCAACAATATTGCTTAGTAAGGAAAGCTGCATTTTGCTGCTGCTGCTGCTAAGTCGCTTCAGTCGTGTCCGACTCTGTGCGACCCCAGAGATGGCAGCCCACCTGGCTCCCCCGTCCCTGGGATTCTCCAGGCAAGAACACTGGAGTGAGTTGCCATTTCCTTCTCCAATGCATGAAAGTGGCATCATTATTATAAATATTCTTACCCCCAAGAGAAATTTTGAATATAGTTATATATATTAGAGGAATGGCAACCCACTCCAGTGTTCTTGCCTGGAGAATTCCAGGGACAGAGGAGCCTGGTGGGCTGCCGTTTGTGGGGTCGCACAGAATCAGACACGACTGAGGCGACTTAGCAGCAGCAGCAGCATATATATTAGATAAGTAACATTGGGAATACATGGGAGTACATGTTATCTTATATTTTTTCAAAAAATTGAAAGCAAAATGACCTAAGTACATAATCATCATGGCTAAATATATTCACAGAGGGCAAGCTGTTCATTCTTCTAGGAACAAGTCTCTAATGGTACTTCATAAATCTTTTCTGTTAGTCATTATGAACTGGAAAAAAAAAAAAGCAAAACGCTACCTACAGCCAGGTATTACTATGCCCCGACTCAGCTCAGTACAGAGGAAACAGATTAAAGTGTTTCCTCAATCTGTTTCTCAGGTGATCCAAACAAGTCACCTTAATTTCTCAGGTGAAAGTTGCTCAGTTGTGTCTGACTCTTTTGTGACTCCATGGACTTTAGCCCACCAAGATCCTCTGTCCATGAAATTCTTTAGGCAAGAATACTGGAGTGGGTAGCCTTTCCCTTCTCGAGGGGATCTTCCCAACCCATGGATCAAACCCAGGTCTCCCACACTGCAGGTGGATTCTTTACCATCTGAACCACCAGGAAAGCCTAAGAAAACTGAAGTGGGTAGCCTTCCCCTTCTCCAGGGAATCTTCCCAACCTAGGTATCGAACCCAGGTCTCCTGCATTGCAGGTGGATTCTTTATCATCTGTTTCTGCTTCTGGTTTAAATGTTAGGACCAATTCAGGTCATCCTTCCATAAGGATATATTTTCTTTACAACATTTGTATTTTTCATTATTAAGATGCTCAGTTCAGTTCAGTCGCTCAGTCGTGTCCGACTCTTTGCGACCCCATGAATCGCAGCACGCCAGGCCTCCCTGTCCATCACCAACTCCCAGA
>NW_011491676.1:3989-5762 GCF_000754665.1 Bison bison bison | reverse complement strand
CTTAAAAACATGAACACAAACACATGTAAAAACTTATTTCCCTTTCTTAATGATAAATATTCTCTCTATTGAATGAAGTGATGAAATTGGCTATCAGTTCTGTGGCTCAGCTGCTAAAGAATCCACCTACAATGCAGGAAACCTGGGCTGGGAAGATCCCCTGGAGAAAGGAAAGGCTACCCACTCCAGTGTTCTGGCCTAGAAAATTTCATGGAATATGTAGTCCATGGGTTTGCAAAGAGTCGGACATGACTGAGCGACTTTCATTTTCATAAAAGTAAATCATTAACATTTAAAGTTTTTTTTTTTTTAACATTTAAAATAGTCATTTGGAAATATCTCGGATTCCAGAATTTAGGAATTGAATCCCAGTGTGACAGTTAATGATTTAAATGTTTATAAATACCCAGATATATTTATATTTTCTAAAAGAAGTAAATTAATTAAAAAAAATGAAAAGCTCAGAAAGAACTCGCAAGTATTAATAAAGGAATATTAACAACTTCAAGTGATCACCAAAGGGAGAATTAAGGTGAAAATAGTTATGTATGTAGCCTTAATGAATAGGATAATTGCTCAGCGTTCACAAAATGCTTTGTTTTCATTGATTTTAAACTGAAAAGGAAAAAAAGCAAACTTAATTTCTATTCCAACTCCCAAATAACAGTACTTGTAATACCTACTAGCAACTTTATTTCTCAGGGCCAATAAGTATTTGTTGTTCAGACTCACCACTGAACAACTTAATGTGACAATATATAATGTAAACTATTACATATGCCTGTATACATATACATGTGTACACATATGCATGCGTACATACACACATACATTCAAACATACGTATCTTTCCAAGTAAAGTAACTACAAGAGAAAGCTATGACACTTGTTTAATGAGGATTTGTTACAGCAGGATACTGTTGTGAACCAATATATGTGTTCTTTAGAGCTGTGATGTACTTATGAGTTTTAGGTAATACTTCATATTAGTCTACATTTAATTGCTCAGCTCCATTAAGAAAATAAATTTATATCATTTTATTAACATTTAAGATTATATTCCCTCCTTTTATGTGATTTAATATGTGTTAGAATTACAATCTGGCAATTCAGACATTTTAACCCGACTATAACGTAGCACTGTGAGAATAGTGTCTAGTTTGGCCACCACTGATTCTCTAGTGACTCAAATACTGTCTAGTATAAATAGGCATTCAATAAACACCTGGGGAATGAGTAAATGAATTTTTCCCAAGTCACAGCTAGAATTATATAATTACAAAATTTAAAATAGAAGTCATATAGCTTTTAAAAATGAACTTTGTAAACATGGGATGAAGAATTAAATATATGCATGATGTACCCTTACTTTGGTAAGAATAACTGCACAATATGCATGCCTGTGTATGTACATGTAATTACAACTAGAAGAATTAAATCAATAAGAAATTTCAAAAGCTAAATATTGACCACAGCTGCAAAATGCTACTTTGTTAAAACTGAAACCATAAAATAGCAATTCAGGTGATCTCTACTCAAATTTTTTTTTTTAATGATAGTATGAATCAGACACTATTGCTTATTCTATTTTGTTTTATGTTTTAACTTAGAACTTGTATAAAAGTCTGAGTGAAGTGAAGTCTGAAGTGGAAATGGTGATTAAAACTGGACGTCAAATTGTACAGAAGAAGCAGACGGAAAACCCTAAAGAGCTTGATGAAAGAGTAACGGCTTTGAAATTGCATTATAATGAGCTGGGAGCAAAGGTGTGTG
>NW_011491676.1:2758-3889 GCF_000754665.1 Bison bison bison | reverse complement strand
AAGGTGTGTGCTGAAATCATGAATACTGGCTACTTCCCAGTTTTCTTATATATTGTAAAGCAAGAGTCAGTAATTATGTGCGATTGATATGTTAGAAAGTCTAAATCATTTACTTCCTACAGATAGATACATGTATACATGGATACAGATATATATACATACAGACAGACATATATACATACATAGAGATACATTCCCATGTGTGATTCTTATTTAGAAACAATAATTAGTGAGTCTCTACATTGCAGACCATATTAAAAAATACATAAAACTCAGAGACATTTTTATTGGTCCATCAGATAGTTCTGAAAGAGTTCCATTGTTCTAAACCTGTCCCTTCTTTTCATTGTATATATTTACTTGTGATGACTGAAAGGCTGGTAATTTTATAAACTAAGATGCCTACTTATTTTTAGGTATAATGGAATTGATACATTCTACATAGAAACAGCTTTACTGAGACCAATTTGGAGAAAAGAGTCTATTAATATTTTTACAGCTCAGGTTTCCAATTTTATTTAATATAACAACATCAATGAGAAAATTGTCACTTCATCTTAGACACAAATGTAAATGCTTGCCCACATTTGAGGACTAGCCATGCAGAGGCAGAATTGTAATACTGCACCCTGAAAGTAGATTGAAGGTTATGACCTAAAGCTACGAATTGCAAATTACTTATCACTGAGAGAAAGTGAATTTTAGATTCAAATGAAAATCTGAAAATAATGATTCTTATTAGTTGACAGTCTGAAACCATAAACACTGGGCACTTCCCACTTTCCTTATATATTGTAAAGCAAGAGTCAGTAATTATGTACAATTGATATCTTAAAAAGTCTAAATTATTTATTTTAAAAACCTTCTAATTTATATTTCACATATTTTGAAAGAGTCTGCTTTTTCAAGTATAAATTATTGCCTGGGCCTTTTCTTTGCCTTGAAGAATTTGCACAAGGTCTTTGCAAGAGTAAATTTAATATGCTGCTGCTGCTAAGTTGCTTCAGTCATGTCTGACTCTGTGTGACCCCATAGACGGCAGCCCAGCTGGCTCCCCCGTCCCTGGGATTCTCTAGGCAAGAACACTGGAGTGGGTTGCCATTTCCTTCTCCAATGCATGAAAGTGAAAAG
>NW_011491676.1:1938-2569 GCF_000754665.1 Bison bison bison | reverse complement strand
CTACCAGGCTCCTCCATCCATGGGATTTTCCAGGCAAGAGTACTGAAGTGGGGTGCCATTGCCTTCTCCAAAATTTAACATAAATAATGTAGAATAAATCACTTAGAATTTAGAACAGTAAAAATGACATTAGAAGACTATTAGTGCCCTGAGTTGATTATTATTAAGGAGTGAATGGTTCTTCTGAGGATATAAAGACCTATTTATTCCTGAAAATACATGTTTGAAAGTGTATGTTTATCTACCCATTTGGCACTAAGTAATATCATTAAAGCAAAATGAATGATTACTAAGAAATCATACTTAGTTTTAAAAACATGACAGAACACTGAAAAAAATGTAAGGCAGGCATTTATTTTTGAAATAAAGATTTAGAAACATTAGTGGTAAAGGGAATATGTATACATATCATATTACAGAAAATGGCAAAGTCACATATTCCCTTCCTGAGAAAAAAATGTCCATATTTAAATCTTCTAAGTACCTTCAGCAGTGATGGTTTTCTTTTATGAAAACAAAGGAAATGGGATATCTTAATCTATTATCCTTTTGTATAAATATACAAGCCATTCTATTTTAATCATATTCAGATTTTATATCATTTTTACTTGCCTCAGTTCAGTCTATATAT
>NW_011491676.1:0-1838 GCF_000754665.1 Bison bison bison | reverse complement strand
AATGGAGAGGGAGGGAGAGTATGAGGGATGGGGGGGAGGAAAGAAGAGGATGAGAGGGATGGAAAGAGTGGGAGGGATAACTTTTCCTTCCTCTGCTAGTAGGGCCATAATCCAGTCTGATTAGGGTCACATCCTTATGACTTCATTTAACCTTAATTACTTTCTAAACAGCCTGTATTCAGATACAGGTCACATGCGGGCTTAGGTTTCAACTTATCGATTTGCAGGAATTTCAGTTCCATCCATGATCCTTTTCTTAAAACAGTTTCATTAGTTTGATTAATATTACCAACTTAGCTTAATTGTTCATTGACTAAAAATCAAAGAGT
The DNA here is from genome assembly GCF_000754665.1 of Bison bison bison. Lineage (NCBI taxonomy): Eukaryota > Metazoa > Chordata > Mammalia > Artiodactyla > Bovidae > Bison > Bison bison. The sequence continues at coordinate 1,509 of NW_011491676.1, read as the reverse complement.
TTCTTATCTAAATCTATTTCGTTTCATCAAGAGATATTACACCTAGCAATATAGATATAATAATACTTACAGTTCCTTAAATGGCCCTTGTATACTTTAAATTATATGACAATATACATAAATAGCAATACTCACTGCAACTTCAAATGCTCATACTCAGTCTCAATATTCATGTCAGCCTCAGGTACATGTTTAAGTGTTCATGAAACCGTGATGGCTGAAAGTTTCTACTGCAGGTGGCACTATTTTAAATGTATCATTTCTCCAGCAAAATAAGAAAAAGTGTAAAACTCAATTTTCCTTAAGATGGCAGTATCTCCTGTTTTATTAAAACATATTTAGCTGGATATAAACAAAATCAAATAAATAAAAATCAATAAGGCATGAGCTCTGGGAAGATAGAATTTCTTTGAAATACTGAATCTAGAATTCTTTTCTATCAATAATGCATAGAAAAAATAACTATGCATAGAAACACACCATGAAGGTGTATATTTTTTCCTGCTACACACAAATAAAATCCTTACACTCAAAATGGCAAATGCTTTCACTTCTCTGAAGGGAAGAATAGTAGGAAAGATCTGTAAAAAAAACATTGAATTTGCAGCTTCAACAAATGTGTGCACACCTCTGTTAAAGAAGCAAATTTTGTTGAATATTTGTATTTGTCTCAAAACTTCAGGGCATTTATTTTCATTGCAACGTTTAATTTAAAAAATCTTCACTGTGCTATTTCTTCATGCTTATGGCTGCATTATTGGTTGTAAAAAATATATACATATATGTATATGTGTATATATATATGGGGGGGTAGTTCCCTGGTGGCTCAGTAGTAGAGAATCCATCTCTAAGCAGGAAATGTGGGTTCGACCTCGATCTCTGAGTCAGAAAGATCCCCTGGAGAAGGAAATGGCAACGCACTCCAGTATTCTTGCCTGGGAAATCCCATGGACAGAGGAGCCTGGTGGGCTACAGTCCATGGGGTACCAAAAGAGTCAGACATGACTTAGAGACTAAACAACAGCAACAAAATATATATGTGTGTATATCTTCTCAGAGCTAATATATCATGGATTTTTATTTATTCTATTTTTGTTTACACACCCACATATATATCAAGAGATAATAGATTCTGGGCTTTTTATTAAAACCAACCAACCCATTCCTAAGATGTAGGAACATCAGAAGAGTGGTGGAGAAACACAAATTTGTTCATTCTCTGTGTAAGAACATGGAAGAATTTGACTTTGAGAGTCTTAGTTTTAAATACTGAGAACTGAAACACAGGATTAAATCATGATTTTCTCTATTAATGAGGGTAAAACTGTGTTATGGTGCTAACTTTTTTACTCCCTTTAAATGATAAATTAATGTTTAAGGAGAAAGTGACCTATTGTGTTGTTTTTGTGCTAAAGTGAGATACTTCAATGATGCAATGACAATAAAATCAACTGTTCTAAATATTTTACAAATATCTTTGCCTCTGAGACAAATAGTATTTTTTGCCCA
>NW_011491675.1:8468-9026 GCF_000754665.1 Bison bison bison | reverse complement strand
CTTATGGCAGAAAGTGAAGAACTGAAGAGCCTCTTGATGAAAGTGAAAGAGGAGAGTGAAAAAGTTGGCTTAAAGCTCAACATTCAGAAAACTAAGATCATGGCATCTGGTCCCATCACTTCATGGGAAATAGATGGGGAAACAGTGGAAACAGTGGCTCACTATTTTTTTGGGCTCCCAAATCACTGCAGATGGTGAATGCAGCCATGAAATTAAAAGACGCTTACTCCTTGGAAGGAAAGTTATGACCAACCTAGACAGTATATTAAAAAGCAGAGACATATGCTTTACCAACAAAGGTTTGTCTAGTCAAGGCTTTGGTTTTTCCAGTAGTCATGTATGGATGTGAGAGTTGAACTATAAAGAAAGCTGAGCACCAAAGAATTGATGCTTTTGAACTGTGGTTTTGGAGAAGACTCTTGAGAGTCCCTTGAACTGCCAAGAGATCCAATCAGTCCATCCTAAAGGAGATCAGTGCTGGGTGTTCACTGGAAGGACTGATGTTGAAGCTGAAACTCCAATATTTTGGCCACCTGATACGAAGAGCTGACTCATTTG
>NW_011491675.1:6385-7642 GCF_000754665.1 Bison bison bison | reverse complement strand
AACAGAGATGTAGTTTCAGCCTGATCCCACGGGGGAACTCTGGGCCATGGATGGCACCACACATTTGTCTCACTCGAAGAAAAAGAACTGGACCTTTCTATTTCTTTATCAACCAGCCATTGGCTGTGGTCTGCCCAGGCTTTTCTAAGTGAGATGCCTCCCATAGGTCAAGTGAATTTATCCAGAGAAGAGTGAAGATGTGAGCCATTAGCAACCAGTCTAGCAGCATCTGGGGGAAACATGCACTGGCCCAATAAGGGGTACCTGGTTGAGTACCAATAATGTCTCTTACAATCACTGTCATTAGTAATCAAGGGAAATGGAAATTGTGACGAAAATGAAATATGATTTAGAGCATGTTGTAATGCATACAGAAGTCAAAATATAGTGTCATACACGTGAAACTTACATAGTGTTATAAACCACTGCTACAATTTAAAAAAACACAAAACATCATTTTATTGATTTATTTTTAGCTTACTGAGGTAGGTTATGAACTGGACTGTATCTCTTGAAATTCATATGTTGAAGACCTAACACCCTCTGTGACTGTATTTGGAGATAGGATCTTTAAGGAAATAATTAAGGTAAAATGAGACCCTAAGGGTAGGACCCTCAGGGATTTCCCTGGTGGTCCAGGGGCTAAGATTCCACGTTCCCACTGCAGGGGACTCCGGGTTCAATCCCTGGCCAGGGAACTAGATCCCACATGCCACAATTAAGAGTTCTCATGCCGCAAGTAAAACATCCCACATGCTACAATTAAACATCATGATACTACATGCTGCAGCTAAACACTGAAGACTGAAGATCTCGTGTGCCACAACTAAGACCCAGTTTCAGCCAAATAAATATTTTTTAAAGAGTAGGGCCCCAATCTCATAAGACTGATGTCCTTATAAGAGGAGGAGAGTGCTCTCTCTGTTTCTCATCACACATACAGAGGAAAGGCCAGAGCCCTCTGCCAAGCCAGGAAAGAGAGATTTCACCAGAAACCAACCTTGATGGCCACATGAAATTAGACTTGTAGTTTTTAGAACTGTGAGAAAATAAATTTCTGTTTGAGCCACCCAGTCTATGGCATTTTGTTTTGGCAGCCCGAGCACGCTGATACAAGTATAATTTACATACAACAGAGTTCACTCATTTTAAGGGTGCCATCTGATGAATTGTGTTCATTCATGTAACATCCACCACAACTCAGATGTAGAGCATTTCTATCACCCCCAAAAGTTTCTTCATACCCTTTTTGCAGTT
>NW_011491675.1:4440-6285 GCF_000754665.1 Bison bison bison | reverse complement strand
GGGAGGAGCCTGGAGAAGTGTCCTCTGGCTTCCCCAGTCTCTGAGGAGGATTGCATCCAGCCTCTGTGTGTGTATGTGCTCAGTCATGTCCAACTCTTTGGGACCCCATGGACTATATCCCTCCAGGATCCTCTGTCCATGGACTTCTTCAGGCAAAAATACTGGAGTGGGTAGCTGTTCCCTTCTCCAAGGGATCTTCCCTATCTGGGAATTGAACCTGCGACTCCTGCATTGGCAGGCAGATTCTTTAACACTGAGCCACTTGGGAAACCCCTAGTGCCCACTAAATTAGAAACCTGGCCCTGAAGCAGCAGCTTTTAAAGTCTTCAGCTAAACCTCTTTTAGGGAAAGACTGGGAGATGGGTGATTTTGTCTGCTCTGTCTGTGATAAGCCCTGGGTGGTGGTGGGGTTGTATGCTCATTAAGAATTGCCTTTTTGTTTGCTCTAGTCTTGTGGGTCTCAGGGACGCAAGCCCTGTTGGCTTTCAGAGCTAGGTGTTTTGGGAATCTGTCCCTCATGTGGGATTCTTAAAAACTGGGGTCCAAATTCTTCACTATTCAGGGAGAAGTCAGGAGTTGGTGATTCTGTCAATTTTATGGTGCTGTGCTCAGGTTTGGAGAAGGCGATGGCACCCCACTCCAGCGTTCTTGCCTGGAGAATCCCAAGGACGGAGAAGCCTGGTGGGCTGCCGTCTACAGGGTCACACAGAGTCGGACACGACTGAAGCGACTTAGCAGTATCAGTAGCAGTGCTCAGGTTGGGGTTTATGGTCAGAGTGTGTCTCTGTCTTTCCTATCCATTATAATGTAGTCATGTTCTCATTTATTTAATGTATAGAAATCATTCAGCTAGTTTCCAGATCTCTTTCAGAGGAAATGGCTCCATGTGTAGATAAACATTTGATATACCTCTGGCAAGTGCAGAGCTCAGGAGCCTCCTATATCACCATCTTGGTTGACTCTAGAAATCTATTTTCAAAAGATTCCTAGATAAATGATTATTACCATGTATGTGTTTGTATGTGTTAGTCGCTCAGTCGTGTCCAACTCTTTTGCAATCCCATGGACTGTAGCTAGGCTCCTCTGTCCATAGGATTTCCCAGGCAAGAATACTGGAGTGGGTTGCCATTCTCTTCTCCAGGGGATCTTCCCAACCCAGGGATCGAACCCAGGTCTCCTGTATTATAGGCAGATTCTTTACTCTCTGAGCCACCAAAAACATGCTAAGTGAAAGAAGTCAAATATATACTGAGCCACCAGGGAAGCCCACCATATATATATAGAGAGAAGAGAGATATAGATATGTAGAAAAAAATGAAACTTGATCCCTTCCTCACACCATACACAGAATTCAACTCTAGATGGATTAAAACAGAAATGGAAAAAGCAAAAATTAAAAGAGTTTCATAGAAAAAATGGGAGAAGATATTTCTTGCCTAGAGATATGAAAGGATTTCTGAAACAAGATAAAAGTTCCAACTGTAAAAACAATATTGATAAATTTACTGTAGAATTAAGAACTTATGTTTATTGAATGACAGCTTAAAAGCAACCAAAAAATAAGCTACATGTTATTAAAAATATATCTGCAAATATAAAACTGACAAAGAATTAGTGCCCAGAATATATGAAGAACTCCTAAACCAGTAAGAAAAGACAACCACCTATTAGGAAAATGGGCCAAAGACACTAGTTAGCATTTTATACAGAAAAAGAAACAGTGGAAAAATGGTTACTGTGTTAATTTGGGTTCTCCAGGAGCCCAAGATAGGAGTTTTTCAGCAAGAAAATACTCTAAGGAGAAACCTTTAAGAACATGAAGTAAACAGGATGGAGCAGTGAAAT
>NW_011491675.1:1307-2483 GCF_000754665.1 Bison bison bison | reverse complement strand
TTTTTCACTTGCGTTTATTGCAAGCATTTCTTAGGTCATTCAATATTCTTTGAAAGCATCACTTTTACAGCAATAAAAAGTATATATGACCACATGATATAACTGTAGATATATCATAATTTTTATCTATTTTCCAGTGATTTGAATATTTTGGTGTTTATGTTTTTAGTGTTATAAATAATATTATGATGACCATCTTGTTACATAAATCATTATGTATATATTTGACTATTTCTTTAGCATAGACTTTTAGATGCCCCTATTCCTTTTAAATGAAAAAATTTGATATATTTGGATTATTATCATTTTTAACAGGATTTGCATATTTATGAAGAACAATTTGGCAACAAAAAAGAAGAATGAAAATTCTGTTTATATCTTTTAACCTGGTTATCCCCTAATTGGGAAGAAATCTCAATAAAATAGAAAAAAAACACAAATTTGTCCAGAGGTATTTCTAGCACTGTTTATTCATAATAATAAATCATATAAAACTATCCAAATATTTCAAACTAAACATATGAACACATGAGCATGATACATAGCTGGAAAAAATGATATGAATATTTTGCTACTTGGAAATATGTATACAAAACAATGTTAAGTGAAAAAAAGACAAAGAATAGGATGTATATACTGGTTCAGTTCAGTTCAGTCACTCAGTCATGTCCAACTCTTTGCGAGCCCATGGACTGCAGCACACCAGGCCTCCCTGTCCATCACCAACTCCTGGAGTTTACCCAAACTCATGTCCATTGAGTCGGTGATGCCATCCAAGCATCTCATCCTCTGTTGTCCCCTTCTCCTCCCACCTTTAATCTTTCCCAGCATCAGGGTCTTTTCAGATGAATCAGTTCTTCGCATCAGGTGGCCAAAGTACTGGAGTTTCAGCTTCAACATCAGTCCTTCCAATGAACACTCAGGACTGACCTCTTTAGAATGTACTGGTTGGATCTCCTTGCAGACCAAGGGACTCTCAAGAGTCTTCTGCAACACCACAGTTCAAAAGCATCAATTCTTCGGTACTCAGCTTTCTTTATAGTCCAACTCTCACATCCATACATGACTACTGGGAAAACCATAGCCTTGACTAGATGGACTTTTGATGGCAAAGTATATCTCTGCTTTTTAATATGCTGTCTAGGCTGGTCATAACTTTGCTTCCAAGGAGTAAGC
>NW_011491675.1:0-1207 GCF_000754665.1 Bison bison bison | reverse complement strand
CTCCTCTACTTTTCAACAGATGAAAGGAACCTACAACTCCACAGAGAAAATAGACGCATGCTGGACATAAAGTCCCTCAAGTTTGTACTTTATTCTCTAAATTTAAGACTTTCCAGTTTTTCTCTTACTTTAGCTCTGTAGCATTTAATACTACTGACCATGCTGGACAGGCAACTTAAATAAGTGCAGTGAAAAAGTATATGTTTATAGGGAAACATAATTTTTTTTATAGGGAAGGTAAAGACTGCATGATCTAAAGAGCTAATTTTTGCTGTGTAATCTGCATTTTCAAAAGAAACTGGAGCTACAGACTTGAACTCACCACAGAAACCCAGAAATATCTGTCCCTTGCAACTTTCCCTAGGATAGAAATTCATCTCTTTCTTCCATGTTGAATTTTGGTATCATAAGGAATCTGTTGCTGCTTCAACTGTAACTGGACTACAGTGTCTCCCCTCATTACCTGCTCTTCTCTCTGCTGCAATGCTGGGAGCAGTTTTCTAAGTTGGAGACCATATACATTTTCTTGTAGAAATGATGATGGTGCTCAGTTACAGCTGAAAAAGGATCCTGAGTACACTGCGATTCTTCAGATATATTAGGGATTAAATAGACAGCTCTGCTTTTGCTTGGGAATCTAAACAATGCTTTGTGACATTGTTTTTAAGGGAAAATGCACTCCGAGTTCCAAATAATTGACTTCTAAACAAACACATCCAGTGCCTGTGTTGGGAACTGCCTGTTCTGGAAGCTAAGAATTTCATTGTGTTTTAAAAAGTGGCTTTTTGCCTTTTTTCCTTAGGTCAGCCATATTTTTTCTGATTCTTGTGTCATGTATTTTACTACATCAATTAAAATAATTTTCTCTAAAATTATACTGAAACATCTGTCCATCCATCCATCCGTCAATATGTCCATCCACTTCTTTGAATAATATGCTCATTTTTAATGTGCTATTGATACCATGTTTTTAAAGCATCTCTATTTTTGAACTGTTCTCCTACTTGCTAAGGACTTTTTGTCTGCATTGATTGTATGCAGTTTTAACATATGAAAGCTAAATAGAAACTTTCATTGGTCTGTAAACTTCTCTGTTGTTGATGTTCAGTTGCTCATTCATATCTGACCCTTTGTGGCCCCATGGACTGCAGCATGCCAGGCCTTCTTGTCCCTCACCATCTCCTAGAGTTTGCCAAAACTCATGTCA
>NW_011491674.1:14916-16047 GCF_000754665.1 Bison bison bison | reverse complement strand
TTGGCCACCTCATGCAAAGAGTTGACTCATTGGAAAAGACTCTGATGCTGGGAGGGATTGAGGGCAGGAGGAGAAGGGGACTACAGAGGATGAGATGGCTGGATGGCATCACCGACTCTATGGACGTGAGTTTGAGTGAACTCCGGGAGTTGGTGATGGACAGGGAGGCCTGATGTGCTGCAATTCATGGGTCGCAAAGAGTCGGACACGACTGAGCGACTGAACTGAACTGAACTGAAAAGGTGTGTAGTGACATCATATGTTTTTTTAATTTCCAATTTCCTGGTGACATACAATGTGTAGCATCTTTTTGTATGCTTATATGCTCTCTGTATATCATCCTTAGTCAGCTGTTAACATTATTGGTCTATTTTTAATCAAGGTTTTTGTTTTCTTATTGCTTGGTTTTAAGAATTCTTTGTGTATTTCAGATAATAGTCCTTTATAAAATGTGTCTTTTGCTAATGTTCTTACTTAATCTGTGTCTTATCCTCTAGTATCCTGGATAGTGTCATTTGTAGAGAGAGGTTTTTAATTTTAACAAAGTCCAGCTTGTCAATTATTTTATCAATCATGTGTTTAATATATTATCCAAAAGGGCATCAACATACATGATCACTTAGGTTTTCTCATACTATCTTCTAAGAATTTTATAATTTTGTATTTCACATTTGTCTACAATTTAATTTTGTGAAATAAATAATGTCTGTTTCTAGATTATTTTCTTTCTTTCTTTCTTTTTGCATGTGTATATCTAGTTGTTCCAGTACTGTTATAATTCTTTTTTCTCCTTTATATCACCTCTGCTCCTTTGTCAAAGATAAATTGACCATAAGTATGGTGTCTACTTCTGGGCTTTCTATTTTGTTCCCCAGGTTTCTTTGTCTATTTTTCCCCAATACCATATTGTCATATGTATTTTGCTTTAAGTCATGACTTCCTTGAAGTCATGAATGTCAGCCCTCTAACTTTTCCTTTAATGTGGTGTTGACTATTAAGTGTCTTTTACCTTTCTGTGTAACTTTAGATTCAGCTTATCAAAATTCATAAAGTAATTTTCTGAGATTTGGATTAGGGATAGACTGCATATGTAAGGCAAGTTGAAATATTAATAATATTGTCTTCCTATTC
>NW_011491674.1:11585-12484 GCF_000754665.1 Bison bison bison | reverse complement strand
TTTCACAGAGCTACAACAAATAATTTCACAATTTGTATGGAAATACAAAAAACCTCAAATAGCCAAGGCAATCTTTTGTATATTCTTATAGATGAACTTATCATCAGTGAACACAGACAATTTTTGTCTTGCTTTCCAATCTGTATAATGTTTATTTCCTTTTCTTCCCTTATTTCATTACTAAGGTTATACTTTATAGTATTAAAAAATAGTAAGGGGACATCCTTGCTCTGTATGTGATTTTAGTGGGAAAGCTCCCAGTTCTCACAATTAAGTATAATACTAGTTGTGAAAGATCTGAGAGTTTTATCATAAATGGGTATGGAATTTGCTAAAATGTTTTTTCTTCCTCTATTGATACAGATGATACCACCCTAATGGCAGAAAGTGAAGAGGGACTAAAGAGCCTCTTGATGAAGGTGAAAGAGGAGAATGAAAAAGCTTTCTTAAAACTCAGCATTCAAAAAACTAAGATCATGGCATCTGGCCCCAACACTTCATGGCAAAAAGATGGGAAAAAATGGAAATTGTGGCGGATTTTGTTTTCTTGGGCTACAAAATCACTGTGGATAATTACTGCAGTTATAAAATTAAAAGAGGCTTGCTGCCTGGAAGAAAAGCTATGACAAACCTAGAAAGCATATTAAAAAACGGAGACATCACTTTGCTGACAAAAGTCCATATAGTCAAAGCTATGGTGTTTCCAGTAGTCATGTATGGATGTGAGTGTTGTACCATAAAAGAAGGCTGAGTGCTGAAGAATTGGTGCTTTTGAGCTGTGGTGCTGGAGATGCTTGAGAATCCCTTGGACTGCAGGAGATCAAACCAGTGAACTCTAAAGGAAATCAACCCTGAATATTCATCAGAAGGACTGATATTGAAGCTCCAACACTTTGGCT
>NW_011491674.1:9348-11485 GCF_000754665.1 Bison bison bison | reverse complement strand
ATTAATTGATTTTATATAGAATGTTGAACCAGCTTTGCACACCAGGGACAAATCTCATTCAGTCTCAGTGTGTAATTCTTTTTAGACTCTTTTGGATATGGCTGAATAATATTTTGTTGAGGATTTCATGTTCATTAAAAATATTGGGCTTTAGTTTTCTTTTTTGTAATATCTTTGTCTGATTTTGGAGTTAGGATAATGCCGTCCTTATAGAATGAGTAAAAAAATGTATTCCCTCAACTTCTATACTCTGAAAGAAATTTAAGAGACTCAGCATAATGTTTTTCTTACATGTTTGGTAGAATTTACCAGTGAATCTGTCTGGTACAGGTGCCTTCTATATTCAAAATTTATTGGTTATTTATTTCATTTTATATAGATATAAGCCTATTCAGATTGCTTATTCTTTTGTGCATTTTGGTAAATTATATAGTTTAAAGTATTGATCTGCTTTCATCTAAGTTATTGTATTTGTGGGCATAAAGTTTTCATAGTATTTGTTATCCTTTTAATTCTTATACCTTTTGTATTTATGTCTTCTTTCATTTCTAACACTAATAATTTGTGTTCTAGCTTCTTTTGTTAGTTGACCTGACCAGATACTTATCGACTTTATTGACCTTCAAAGGCCAAGCTTTTATTATTGTATCTATTGATTTCTTGCTTTTAATTTCAACAATTTCTACTCTATTATTATTTTTCTTATGTTTACTTTGATTTAATTAATCCTTCTTTACCTAGTCATACAAGGTAGAAACTTAAATTATTGGTTTGTATCTGCCTTCCTGTCTCATACATGTCTTCAATGCTATAAATTTCCCTGTAGGCACTGCTTTCACTGCATACCACACATTTTGATAAGTTGTGTTTTTGTTTTCATGTGGTTCACAATATGATTAGATTTCTTTGAAATTTCCTCTTTAATTCATTTTTCTGAAGTGTGTTTCTTAATCTCCACATACTCTGGAATTTTCCACCTATCTTTATGTTATTTGTTTCTAGTTTAGCTCCCTTGTTACGTCTGCTCTCTGGTAGACTGAGAGCAGACACTGTATGATTTCTATTTTTTACATTTATTAAGATCTTTTATAGATGAGAATGTGTTCTATATTGATGACTTTTCTGTGTGAGCTTGAGAACAATGTGTGTATTTTGTTTTTTGATGAAGTATTCAAAAGATGTCCATTATTACCAGTTGATAAATGGTGTTGAGTTTAACCATGTCTTTATTGATTTTCTGCCTCCTGGGCCTTTACATTTCTGAGGAAAGGTGTTAAAGTCATCAACTATAATAGTGGATTTGTGTATTTCTGCTATCAGTTTTTGCTTCATGTAGTTTGATGATGTGTTTTTAGGTATACACATATTAAAAATTATGTTCTCTTTGAGAATTGAATCTTTTTCTATATGAAATGTCCCTTTTAAATCTGCTATAACTGTCCTTCCTTGGAAGTCTGCTCTAAAATTAATCTAGCTACTCCTATATTTTCTTTTTGCTGGAGGTACTGGTGTTTTATTTGTACATTTATCTACAGTTAGGAATGAATGTAAGCTTTACTATCATTTACAATGTGGATTGGGCTTCCCTGGTGGCTCAGATGATAAAGAATCCACCTGTAATGTGGGAGACCCTGGTTTGATCCCTGCGTCAGGAAGATCCCTTGGAGGAGGGCATGGCAACCCACTCCAGTATTCTTGCCTGCAGAATCCCCATGGACAGAGGAGCCTGGAGGGCTACAGTCCATATGTAGATTGACAAATGTCACATAGCTAAGTGTCAAGGACAGAAATCAGGGCAGAGTGTGAGTTCTACCAGTAGAGGGCGATAAAGGAGAGGACTTTATTTGTACTACAAAATCCCACATTATTTTGACTAGTGTTGTTATGGCAAGCTTTCTTAATCCATTTACTTTTTATCTATAAGTGCCTTTGTATTTGAAGTAGGCAGGTTTCTTGTAGACAACTACAGTTGTGTAGTGGTTTGACCTACTCTGAAAATCTCTTTTAATTTACATTTATGTTTTATAATTATTTTCTGGTGGCTTAGTCAGTAAAGAGTCTGCTTGCAATGCAGAAGACCTGTGCTCAATACCTGGGTCGGGAAAATTCCCCTGGAGAAGGAAATGGCAACCCACTC
>NW_011491674.1:3894-8299 GCF_000754665.1 Bison bison bison | reverse complement strand
TGTTGTCCTTTAAGAGTTTTATAGTGTTTAGTTTTACATATAAGTCTTTATTCCATTTTAAATTTATTTTTGTGTGTCATGTTAAAGAATGTCATAGTTTTATTTTTATATGTAGCTGTCCAGTTTTTCCAGTACCATTTATTGAAGAGACTGTTCTTTCAAGAAATGTATATGCTTGCCTCCTTTGTCATAGATTAATTGACCATAGGTGCATGAGTTTATTTCTGGGCTTTCCATCCTGTTTCATTGACCTGTGTTTCTGTTTTTGTGTCAGTATCATATGGTTTTGATGGCTGTAGCTTTGTAATATAGTCTGAAGATAGGGTGGCTGATACCTCCAGCTTCTTTCTTCTTTCTCAGGATTGTTTTAGCTATTCTGGGCCTTTTGTGTTTTCTTGCAAATTTTAAGTTTTTTGTTCTGGTTCTTTGAAAAATGCCACTGGTAATTTGATAGGAATTGCACTGAATCTGTAGATTCCATGAGGACTATAGTTACTTTGATGATATTAATTTCTTATATCCAAGAACATGGTGTATCTTTCCATCTATTTGTTTAATCTTTGATTTATTTCATCAGTGCCTTTTGGTTTAGCTCATCAGTGCCTTTTTTAGAGTACAGGTCTTTTGTCTCCTCAGGTTTATTCATAGGTATTTTATTCTTCTTGATTTGATGGTAAATGGGAATGTTTTTTAAATTTCTCTTTCAGATATTTCATTTTTAGTGTGTAGAAATGCAACATATTTCTGTGTATTAATTTTGTATCCTTCAATCTCAGGAAATTTATTGATGATACCATCTTTAGGCTTTTCTATGTGTGGGAACATATCATCTACAAACAGTGACAGTTTTAATTTTTTTTCCAATGTGGATTCCTTTTATTTCTTTTCTTCTCTGATTGCCTTTTGCTAGGACTTCCAAAACTATGTTGGATAAAATTGGCAAGAATGGATATCTTAATCTTGTTCCTGATCTTAGAGGAAATGCTTTTCAACACTAAGTATTCTGTTAGCTGTTAGTCTGTCATATATGGCCTTTATTATGTTGAGGTATGTTCCTTCTATTCCTGCTTTCTGGAGAGTTTTTATGATAAATGGGTGTTGAATTTTGTCAAAAGTTTTTCCTTCATCTATTAAGATGACTATATATTTTTTCCTTCAATTTACTGATGTAGTGTGTCACACTGATTGATTTGTGGTTTTTGAAAAATACCTGTATCCTTGGGATAAATCCCACTTGATCATGGTGTATGATCCTTTTAGTGTATTGTTGGATTCACATTGCTTGTAGTGGATTGCTGTGTCTATGTCATCAGTGATACTGGTCTATAGTTTCCTTTTTTGGAGGCATCTATTTTTGGTCTTGGTATCAGAGTGATGGAGACCCAATAGAATGAGTTTATGAGTACTTCTTCCTCTGCAGTATTCAAAAATAGTTTCAGATGGGTAGCTATTAAATCTTCTCTAAATGTTTGATAGAATTCTCTTGTGAAGCCAAATAGTTCTGGACTTTTGTTTGTTTGGTGTTTCAACATCAGTTTCAATTTTAATAATTGTGATTGGTCTATTTCTATTTCATCCTCCTTTGTCTTGGGATATTTTACCTTAGTCCATTTATTACTTAGTCATTCATTTTATTGCATATAGTTGCTTGTAGTAGTCTCTTATGATCCATTTTATTTCTGTGGTGTCCATTGTAACATTCTTTTTCTTTCCTAATTTTATTAATTGATGAGTCTCACTAAAAGTTTATCAGTTTTCTTCTTGATGAGTCTCACTAAAAAATTATCAATTTTGTTTATCCTTTCATAATTAGCTTTTAGTTTCATTGATTTTTCTTGGTCTCTATGGCATTTATTTTTGCTCTTATCTTTATAATTTCTTTCCTTCTGCTGACTTTGGGTTTTGCTTTTTTTCCCTTTTCTGTAGCTGTTTTGGGTGTAAGGTTAGACTGTTTATTTGTGATTTTTTAAAATGTTTCTTTCCTGAGATAAGATTGTATTTCTACAAACCTTCCTCTTAAGAAATATTTTTGCTCTGTCTCATAGATTTTGAATTCTTGTGCTTTCATTTTCATTTGTCTCTAGGTATTTTGGGGTTTACTCTTTGATTTCTCCTATTATCCATTGGTTGTTCAGTAGCATATTATTTAGCCTCCACATGTTTGTGTTTTTTAGTTCTATTCATGCAGTTGATTTTAATATCATAGCTTTGTTGTCATAAGATACTTGATAATATTTCAGTTTTATTAAATTTATCAAGGCTCTCTTTTTGGTCCAGCATATGATCAATCCTTCAGAATGTTCCATGTGCACTTGAAAAGAATGTGCATTCTTCTGATGTTGGTGGATAATCCATACATATCAGTTAAATCCACATAGTCCAATGTGTCATTTAAGACCTGTGTTTCATTATTAATATTCTGTCTGGATGATGTGTCCATTGATGAAATTAGAGTATCAATACACTGTTATTGTATTACTGTCAATTTCTCCCTTTATGACTTTTAGTATTTTCCTTATATATTGAGGTGCTCCTATATAGGCTGCATATATATTTATAATTTTTATATCTTCTTCTTGGATTGATGCCTGGATCACTATATAGAGTCCTTTGTCTCATGCAACAGTCTTTGTTTCAAAGTTTATTTCCACTGATATGAGTATTGTTATTCCAGCTTTCTTTGTACTTCCATTTGCATGGAATACTTTTCCATCCACTCACTTTCCATCTGTGTGTGTGCATATATCTGAAGTGGCTCTCTTTTAGACAGTATATATATGAGTCTTATTTTTGTATACATTCAGACAGTCTATGTCTTCAGTAGAGTATTTAATCCATTAATGTTTAAGGTAATTATCAACATGTATGTTCTTAATGCTATTTTGTTGTTTTGGATTCATTTTCATAGGTTCTTTTTAGCCCTTTCTCTTTTGTTACCTTCTCTTGTGATTTGATGATTACCTTTACTGTTGTGCTTGGATTCCTTTTACTTTTTTGTGCGTATACATTGTAGATTTTTGGTTTGTGGTTACCATAAAGTTTTGATATAGCAATCTGTATACAAATAAGTTTTTCTCAAGTTACTGGTCTCTTAAATTCAAATCCATTTCAATATTCTTCATTTGTATTCTCCTTTTCTCATTTTTTATGGTTTTCATATCATATTTGTGTGTGAATAATTTGCTACACTTACTGTATATTTGCCATTACTGGAGAGCTTTTCCATTTGTAATTTTATTTTCCACCTAGAAATTTTCATTAGGTATTTATTATAAAGCTGTTCCAGTTGTGAGGAATTTTCTTAGCTTTTGCTTGTCTGTAAAGCTTTTGATTTCTCTGTCCAATCTTAATGAGAGCCTTGTTAGGTAGATTATCCTTGGGTGTAGGTTCTTGCCTTTCCTACAAAATAAATAAATCATATATTTAATTATATGATTAAATATATCATGGCTATCATTTCTGGCCTGCAGAGTTTCTGATGAGAAATAAGATGATAACCTTATGAGAGTTCCCTTGTAAGTTATTTCTTGATTTTCCCTTTTGCTTTTAATATCTTTTCTTTGTATTTAATTTTTGATAATTTGTTTAATATGTGTCTTGCCGTGTTCCTCCTTGGGTTTATCTTGTATAGGATTCTGTACTTCCTCAAACTGGGTGACTATTTCCTTTCTCACGTTAGGGAAGTTTTCAGGTATTATCTCTTCAAATATATTCTCCTTCCCTTTCTCTCTCTCTGCTCCCTCTGGGAGCTCTACAATATGATGTTGTTGTATTTATTTTTGTCCTAGCAGTCTCTGAGACTGTTCTCACTTCATTTTTCTTTATTCAGATCTGTATCTGTGATTCCCACCATTCTGTCTTTCAGTTTATTAATTTTTCTGCCTCAGTTATTCTTCTTTTGAGATTTTCTAGTGCATTTTTCATTTTAGTTATTGTATGGTTTATCTTTTTTTTTTCTTTAGTTTGCTAGGTCTTTGTTAATTATTTCTTGTATCTTCTCAATCTGTGCCTCCATTCTTTTTCTGAGTTCTTGAATCATCTTTACTTTCATTACTCTGAATTATTTTCATCCAGATTGCCTATCTCTTCTTCACTTAGTTATACTTTTGGAGTTTTATCTTGATCTTTCATCTGGGACATATTCCTCTGCCAATTCATTTTGTCTGACTTTCTGTGATTGCAGTTTCCTTTCAGAAGGCTGCAGGCTTGTAATTCTTCTTGCTTCTGCTGTCTGCACCCTGGTGGATGAAGCTGAGTTTTGTTCCTCGGGTGGCAGAGCTGTGTGAACAGTTGCTTTCCCTGGGAAGCTGTGTGCTCAAGAAGACTTTAAGCAGTCTTTCTGCTAATGGATGGGGCTATGATACCTCACCTGTTGATTGTTTGTACTGAGGCATCCCAGCACTGT
>NW_011491674.1:0-912 GCF_000754665.1 Bison bison bison | reverse complement strand
TTATTTTTGTAATGTAAGTATTTACAGTTAAAAATTTCTCTTAGCATCTCATAGGTTTTGATATGTTGTTATAATCAGTAGTCTCAGGATACTTTCTAATCTATCTTTGATCATTATGATTTCTTCTTTGACCATTGATTGTTTAATTAGCATTGTATCTGTATTTTTAATTTCTAGATTTTCTCTTTTCCCTCCACCACTAATTTCTAGTTTTATTACATTGTTGGAAACACAATATGATTTTGATAGTCTTAAATTTACAAGACTTATTTTTTTTGACTAACAGGTGATCTATCCTGGAGATTGTTCTGTGTGAATTTGAGATAAATATGAATTTTGCCATTATTGGATAGAATTTTCTCTATACATCATCTCAGGTCCATTGTTTTATAGTATTCTTCATGTTTGTTATTTTTCTTTCTTTCTTTCTTTTTTACTTATTTCTTGTCTGGTTGGTCTATTCAATATTGAAAATAGAATTTTACTCTTTATCTGACATGCCTTCCCTCCTTATAATTCTGTCAATGTTTGCTTCACATATTTAGGATCTGTGATGTTTGAGGCATATGAGCTTAAAGTTGGTATGTCTTTGTGGTAAATTTGACATTATACAAAGTCCTTCTTAAATTCACAATGATATATCACTTCACAAATGTCCAGATGGCTGGCATCAAATACTCCACAAATATAACAAATGTTAATAAGAATGTAAACAAAAGGGAACAGTTGTACATTTTTGGTTGGAATGTAAATTGGCATAACATTATGGAAAGAGTAATGAGATTTCTTAAAAAAGTAAAAATAAAATTACCATATCATCTAGTAATTCCTAGGTATATATATCTGAAAAAAGGACTAATTGGTGAAAAGATACATGCAGCCCAATGTTCACAGCAGTAATATTTACAACAA
>NW_011491673.1:13629-14366 GCF_000754665.1 Bison bison bison | reverse complement strand
GGATTCAACTGGATGCCCCAAGAAGCTTCTGAACTCATGCCTGTAGAGTCCTCCCAGGGTCTTGGTTCCAGGAGAGTATCCTGGCAAGTAAATCACTCCAGCTGGCTGGTATGGTATTTCTTTCATGGTATCACATGGGCTACCAGAATAGCGTTGGTGCTGATTTGGGGTGAGTCAAATTATATATCTAGACAAACCCCATAAACATATTTGTCTGGGGGCTCCCACACACCCTAGAAGCAAACCTGAAAGAAATATTAATAAAAGATGATGCAAAATAAAATTCAGTGGCAACAGGTATAGAACAGTTTTTGACACAGAAATAAAAATGAACTAGAATTATCTGGAAAGTGTTTTTCAGGGAGTGTGGGACTTTGAGCTAGGCCTTGAACCATGGGGGAGAATCTGGGGAGGCTTGAATGATTCCAGGCAGGCAGGGAGAACAACAGGAACAAAGGCACAGAGAGTAGTTATTTACTGAGCATGTTTGTGCTATGCATTCATCATCTTGTTTATTCCTCACAAATTCCTATAAAAGTAGGTGGAATTAACCCCATTTTGCAATGATGGAATGGAGGTACAAAAGATTCATCTCCTAATCAAATAGTAGAACTAGGACCCAGGTCTGCCTAAACCCGAAAACTGTATGCTTTTAACACCATGCTATAGTGCAAAAATACTGGATGCTTGGAGCTGGTGCACTGGGACGGCCCAGAGGGATGGTACGGGGAGAGAGG
>NW_011491673.1:10417-11422 GCF_000754665.1 Bison bison bison | reverse complement strand
TCTAATACCTTTTCACTACAATATTGGTGGCTAAATCCAATGGATCCTTTTTAGCCCTTATATTACTTTATTTCTCTACTATATTTGCTTCTTAAAACCTTCATCCTTCTTGAAACATTAGGTCATTTGAAGCTGCTAGAATGACCACCAGAGAGATTTGTATAGATCAAGAGGAGGATAACCAAGCAGGACACCCTAAGGAATTCTAATGTTTCAAGAGTTAAGAGAGAAAAGTTTCTGTACACTCCTTAGCAGCAAAAGTCCTCAAAAGACTTCATCTTTACCATTTCCAGTCTTTCTCTTCTTCTCTCCTAAATCTTCTTCATTTGGGCTTTTGCCCCACCCCTCTATCACAATGTCCCTTGATTAATAACACTAATGTATTCAGCACTTATAAAGTTAGACAAGCATTCTCATTCATGCCTGGAAACCAGTCATTTATAAGGACCATGACAGTGACATTTATATAATATACTTTTAAAATATTTGATAAATTAATAGATAACAATGACACTACATTATAATATGTATTGATTTTATGGCACTAGTTGCTATAAACTTTTTTCATACCTTTAAAAAAAAGGACACTAATGATTTCACAATACTAAATCCAATGGTCAAGCCTCAAGTCTTTTCCTGATTGACCTAATAGCTCTGAATGACACAGTTGACTATTCCTTACTCATTGATATACTTTCTTCACTTGACTTCCAGGACACTACACTATTTATTGGTTTTGCTCCCCACACTGGTTGTTCCTTGTCAATCTGCTTTGCTGATAACCTTCTGTTCTCACTGACTTATTATTGGAGAGTCATGTGACTCAGTCCTTGGACCTCTTCTCTGTCTGTACTTATACTGAAAAAAAGTATGCCAATGATTGTTGTTTGCTGTTGTTTTAGTCACTCACTAAGTTGTGTCTGACTCTTTTGTAACCCCATGAACTATAACCTGCCAGGCTCCTGTGTCCATGGGACTTTCCAGGCAAGAATACTGGAGTGAGTT
>NW_011491673.1:9038-9923 GCF_000754665.1 Bison bison bison | reverse complement strand
CCTGGCTAACTCACCTGCCTCCTTCAAGTTTTGCTCAAATGTCTCTTCCTCAGTAACCCTGACAACCTATTTAAAAGTTCAGTCCTCCCTGCCACATTCACAGTTCTATTTACCTCTCTATTTTTCACTTAATACTTACTACCTTTTAACAAGCAATTTATAGAATGTAAACACCACAAAGGGGCTTCCCAGGTGGTGCTGGTGGTAAAAAACCTGCCTGCCAGTGCAGGAGACCTAGGAGACCCAGGTCTGATCCCTGGGTCAGGAAGATCCCCTGGAGTAGGAAACAGCAACTCACTCCAGTATTCTTGCCTGGAGAATCCCATGGACAGAGGAGCCTGGTGGGCTACAGTCCGTGGAGTCTCAAAGAATCGGACACGACTGAACACACATGCATGCGTGCACACAAACTCCACAAAAGGAGGAATTTTTGTCAGTTTGGTTCACTAATATATCCCCAGCACTGAGAAAAGTATCTGACATATAGTACATGTTCAATAAATATTTATGAATGGTAGAGGGATGGATGGATGAATACGGAAGGAGAAGTCAGAGGTCTAGAAGTCAAGAGAACATGAGGTAATTACACCACATGCTGATCACTTCCTAATCTATTTTTTCACTCCATGGCTCTCTTCTGAGCTTCAGACACATATAGCCTACTGACCACTAGACTTTTCTAGGTGGATCTACATCAAATGTGCAACAACAGTATTGAAGTATTAATAGTGAGCAAACTACCAGATTAAAATCAAGGGAACTGTGTTTTACCCCAGCTCTATCACCTGAGGGAATCTTGGGCTAGTCACATCGTACTCCCCTGGTTGTTCCTTGTCTGTAAGTGAGGCTATTGTCTGTAAGTGAGGCTATTGTCTGTAAGTAAGC
>NW_011491673.1:5371-6825 GCF_000754665.1 Bison bison bison | reverse complement strand
AACAGGGTGGTGATTTCATCACAGAATTTTTCAATCCCACAGAAGTAGTCAAGGGAAGGAGCCTTTGTATTGTCGGTATTCCATGTAACTATACTCTTTAGAGTCTCTCAATGGACTTAAAGGTAGACCTAACTAGGTTTAACTCACATTGTATAAAAAGGTGATTATTTGCTTCACAAGAATAGTATTTACCATTGAAATCATTTAATAGTAAACTTCATAAGGATTCAACAACAGGATTCTATTCGAAATCCTTAGATTTGAAAACATGACTCTAGATGTTTTCTAGACTGAGCAGAACCCTTCGGGGCCCTACAGGCTACAAAAGGCCCTCCATGTCCCCTATTTCTTGTTTGCAGGAAAAGGTTTTGGTCTCCTAGGCCTTCCGTGAATGCCAAAGAGCAGGTACTAGCAGTTATAATTATAATTGGAGAAGTGATAGCATACAGAAAGAAAGGAAAAGCAGTTAAGAAAGATAGCTTGAACAATAACAATTAAGCAATAAAGCAGAGTGCTAATTCCTCCTCAAGGGATTTGCATAACAATCTGACACAGATCTTTGAGTTGTTATGCAAAAGCTGACACCCCCTTCTCTCTGACCCTCCCCCATCCCAGGTGGAAGATGGTGACTACTTGCTCACCACATGTAGACCCCAGGCTGGTTGGAACCAGAAGGTTGATGATTAAGACTCCCCAAACACCACTCTGTTTCCTCCCCACCAACCAGTGAGAAGAAAGTCATGCTCCCGGCAGCCCTCACCTCAAATGTGGCCTTTAAAAACCCTTCCATGAAAGCCATCGGGGAGTTCAGCTCTTTTGAGCATCCCTTGCTCAGTCACTTCAATAATTGCTGTACTTCCCTGGTGGCTCAGACGGTAAAGAATCCGCCTGCAATGGGTGAGACCATGGTTCGATCCCTGAGTCGGGAAGATACCCTGGAGAAGGAAATGGCAACCCACTCCAGTATTCTTGCCTGGAGAATTCCATGGACAGGAGAGCCTGATAGGCAAGACTCCATGCAGTCGCAGGGTCAGACACGACTGAGCGACTAACACTCTCACATTCACTTTCCTTCAGCACACCCTGGGTTCTGGTAGATTGGCTTTACTGCTGGAGCCGGTGGGAGGTAGAGGAGCAGACCCAAGTTCAGGTCAGTAATGGTTTCTCTAGCACTAAGAATGCTTCCTTCCCACACCCAGCCTTATCTAAAGATCTGAATAAAGCAAGGAACTGAGAGTTTAGAAGTCCAGGTCTTAGTTCTCACTCCATTCCAGACTTCTGGTTCGGTTTGGTTCAGTTCAGTTCGGTCGCTCAGTCCTCTCCGACTCTTTGCGACCCCATGAATCGCAGCATGCCAGGCCTCCCTGTCCATCACCAACTCCTGGAGTTTACTCAAACTCATGTCCATCGAGGTGGTGATGCCATCCAGCCATCTCATCCTCTGTTGTCCCCTT
>NW_011491673.1:4587-5190 GCF_000754665.1 Bison bison bison | reverse complement strand
GTTCGAACTGTTGCTTCCTGACCTGCATACAGGTTTCTCAAGAGGCAGGTCAGGTGGTCTGGTATTCCCATCCTTTTCAGAATTCTCCACAGTTTATTGTGATCCACACAGTCAAAGCCTTTAGCATAATCAATAAAGCAGAAATAGATGTTTTTTCTGGAACTCTCATGCTTTTTCAGTGATCCAGTGGATATTGGCAATTTGATCTTTGGTTCCTCTGCCTTTTCTAAAACCAGCTTGAACATCTGGAAGTTCACAGTTCCCGTATTGCTGAAGCCTGGCTTGGAGAATTTTGAGCATTACTTTACTAGCGTGTGAGACGAATGCCATTGTGTGGTAGTTTGAGCATTCTTTGGCATTGCCTTTCTTAGGGATTGGAATGAAAACTGACCTTTTCCAGTCACATGGCCACTGCTGAGTTTTTCAGATTTGCTGGCATATTTAATGCAGCACTTTCACAGCAGCATATTTCAAGATTTGAAATAGCTCAACTGGAATTCCATCACCTCCACTAGCTTTGTTCGTAGTGATGCTTTCTAAGGCCCACTTGACTTCACATTCTAGGATGTCTGGCTGTAGGTGAGTAATCACACCATCGTGATT
>NW_011491673.1:0-2080 GCF_000754665.1 Bison bison bison | reverse complement strand
GATGGCGCAGGAGCAGCCGAGAGGAGCTACCCCACATCCGAGGTCAGGGGCAGCAGCCGAGACGAGCTACCCGACGCCTGAGCTCAGGGGCGGTGGCCAGGAGGAGCAATCCCACGTCCAAGGAGCTGCGGCTGCACGGGCCCAGGAGGGCCGAGAGGAGCTACTCCACATTCAAGACTTGTGGTAGGACTTTAGAAAGCCACAGATTGGTAATTAGGAAACCTGGGTTCTATAGTAGCAAATAACGATAACCCTGTAATAACTACAATTTATTGGGAGTCTATCTAGTACTGGGCATTGTACCACATTGCAGTAGAGGTAGTAGATTATTGATTATCCTACAATATCCCTTGTAAGGTAGGGGACAGTATCTCTATTTTAAGATGAAAAAACAAAGTTATCAGAGGTTATATAATTTTCCCAAGATTATACAGTAGTTTGATAAATCTTAATCATAATTTAGGTTTAAATCCAGGTTTCGTTGCTCCAAATTCATGTTCCTTCTCTTTCTGTCTGACGTGGTGACCTTGAGTAAGTCACCCAACCTCAGTCAGCTAAGGTTTTTTCCCTGTAATATTAGAAGCTTAGGCTAAGTCAGTGGTTTTCAACTAGAGCTGTACATCAGAGTTGCCTGAGGAGGTGTAAAAAAAAAAAAATAATGCACAGGCTACACCCCAGATTCACTAAATCAGACTCATCTGAGTGAAACCTAGGCATTGTTTGTTTGACTCCCAAGTTGATTCCAGTGTGCTGCCAGAGTTGAGAATCACTGACAGTGATGTCTAGAATCTTTTCCAATTACTAAAAACTCAGAAGTTAAAGTCTCAAGAGATTCTGGACATTTTCCTTTTTGACTAAAACTAACCTCTCCAGCGTAGATGACTAAGACATTTCGGATTCCTTTTCACTAAATTATCTTCCTTTTCCCTTTATACTTCTCCTATGGAACAAAAAAAAAGGAGTGGGTTCTTGAAATTACAGACATTTAAAATTTTAAGAGAAATTTTGCAGTTTCCCAGAATACCTCCACCCCTTTTATTGACTAAATAGAAGGGGAAAGGGCACCATGAGAATTTGATTATTCTGACCCACACTAAGAGGACAGACAGTGGTAGCAAAATGAGGAAGTTTAAGATGCTAATAACTGAGGCAGCTCTCAAATCATCTGCTTGCCAACTTGGATAAGAGTCAGGTGGGGGCCTTGGCCTAGTCTGCAAGTGAGACTCATTTATTTTTGCATGTGAACTATAATCACTTGTTGTTGAGCTCTCCAAATCTTGAGCTGGGAGAATTATTTTTAAGAGCTGAATGGGAAGAATGGATAACACAAAATAAATCCTTGCAGATACAAAACCAACACTAGAAAACCGTTGACCATCATGCTTTGTTTTGTTGGGCTATAAACTGTAGAGTTTTGCTTGGAAAATGCTTTGATAGATATAAATAGCAACACGGAGCTGGCGGATACAAAAGGCTTTATGTATAAGATAAGTGAGTAGAAAGCACATTTTTAAAGCAGACGGAGAATCGTCTCATTAAGTAGATTTTTAATAACTCTCTACAGCCAAATTTATCTAATTTTATTTAATGATTTCCCAGACAAGCTTACTTTTCCTCTAAATGCTTCATGATTGGACTTCACCTCTCCAGCAAAGAATCAGAGGAGGAGTTTACTGGAATCAGAAAACAAAAAACCTGAAAAGGATGGTCTGTACACTGGCTGACTCTGTCAAGCAAATTATTCCGATGGCTTGAAATATTTTTGTAACTGTTCACCTCTTTACTGTCAAATTCACCCCAAAACAGTTCTTTCAGTAAACATGAACAGAATACAATGACCACAAACTTTACAAACAAATCCTTGTCTCAAGGACCCAGGTTCTAAGAATTCCCTAAAATAAGAGTTTAAACCCAGTGGGATGTCTTTCCACTAACTGTCTTCTTTAGGAAAATGACTGAAAATTGGACTGGGTTGTCACAACAAAAGTAAAGAACAAAATCAAAGAACATATGATGGGGCTGATGGGGCTGAGTCTTTATCCTATATATATATATATATATATATATATATATATATATA
>NW_011491672.1:10470-11413 GCF_000754665.1 Bison bison bison | reverse complement strand
TTATATGACTCAAGGTTAGAATTAGCCAAAAGTGCAGTTGTGAGAGATTTGAGATGCAGAAGTGAAGTGACAGCTATTGTGGAGTTGCAGTAAGAGACAGACTCAGAGGTGCTGGCAGCTCTTGGTTTGCTTTCTACCCTCCCCACGCTATTACCAGCTCTCTTTTCAGATGACCAGTCCTGCTGGCAGAGGTGACCCAGGCCCACCACCAGAGCATCCCTGAGAATGTGTAGAGCTG
This sequence comes from Bison bison bison, assembly GCF_000754665.1. NCBI lineage: Eukaryota > Metazoa > Chordata > Mammalia > Artiodactyla > Bovidae > Bison > Bison bison. The sequence continues at coordinate 11,175 of NW_011491672.1, read as the reverse complement.
TTTAGACAAAGAATCAACATTATTGAACAGACTTCTATAATAGCTTCTTTCATGAGATCAATCCAGATTTCTCTGTAAGCTCTGATTGTTCTGTGCCAGGGTAGGTGAGCAACTTTTGTCTGATCCAACTCACCTTTCCAAACTTTTACATCCCAAGCTCCTTCACATGATCTGTTTCCTATGATTAAGTCCTTATTCTAACATAGACTGATATATGGAATTGCAAAAAAAATTCTCATCTAAATTTTCTTTCTTGTGGGAAAAGATGTTTGGATTAAACCAAAAAATGTAGTTCCTTCTATCTTGAGTAACTGTCAGTAGTTAAATGTTAACAGTGTATTTTGTGAATTTTGCTTTATGATGTCATAATTCAATCCTTTGACATAAGCAGCTCCACTCCTGACTCACGTATTTTTTTGGCTTCTAACTAATAATCATAATAATGATTATACAATTTCCAAGAACACTGCTAAGCACTTTACATTCATGACTATTTTCTTCTTTTTTTATTGGAATATAATTGCTTTACAATGTTGTGTTAATTTCTTCTGTACAGCAACATGAATCAGCCATATGTATACATATATCCCCTCCCTCTTGAGCCTCCCTCCCACCCACCGCTCTATGTCATCACAGAGCACTGAGCTGAGCTCTGTGTGCTGTATAGCAGCTTCCCACTTGCTATCTGTTTTACACATGGTAGTG
>NW_011491672.1:9073-9315 GCF_000754665.1 Bison bison bison | reverse complement strand
GACTTCCAGACTGGGGAGTGGTCAAGTAAGTTGGAGTAGAAGAGACTCGAAATGTAGGCTGGGGGCAAACCATGAAGGGCCCAGCATGATCTGTTAAGGAATTAGGACTTTGCCTTGACAGCAATGACTTGTCTGCTGCTGAGGCTAAGTCGCTTCAGTCGTGTCCGACTCTCTGCGACCCCATAGATGGCAGCCAACCAGGCTCCCCGTCCCTGGGATTCTCCAGGCAAGAACACTGGAGG
>NW_011491672.1:4334-7109 GCF_000754665.1 Bison bison bison | reverse complement strand
ATTAATTTAATAATAATACAATTAAATAGAACATATGAAAAACACTAATAATTTAGTGTAAGTATTTAACCATCAATCCTTACAAAATATCAGCTCAGTTCAGTATTCCTAGTATGATATGTTAGCACAAACTGTCAATAAGTGTTGGAGTTATTATAATTGCTTTACTATCTGTTTTTGGCTTGAATAATTTGGACAATCTTCTGGCTGAATAAGAGCCATTTTAGTAGTTGAGTCTGAGAATGCTAATCTCAAACCAATAGTGGTTCCTCAGTGTTTTGATTTTTAAAAAACATTTTCTCACCTTAGTCACCATGACTTTTACAAGTTTACTCTTAGAAACCATGAGGGAATGAGTCCATGAAAGTCACTGCTGACAATATTATAATAGAATCTATGGCATAAAACTGATGTCAATTATCAATAGCACATAGAGTTCACTGAGTTTCTGCAGCTGTTGGCTCGATATGAGAATATTACAGTGGCAGTGTTATTCTTCATTTTTAATATTCATTTATTTCCCTTTCTAAGCATTTTATGCCCATTTTCTCTATGGCAACCACATCATCTTAACCTTTAAAATTTACATAGATCTTGCATAAAAGTACTGTGTATTCAATTCTACACAGTATAAACATGAGGGCCAACTCTAATAGAAGATGCCCCTCTTGGAAATGGTCTGCTTCATTCATAAGAAATTTGGTTGGATTACAGATGTTTAGAGTAAAGACACTATTCATATGGCCAAGTCTCTGAATTTTCTGAAGTAGCTAACTCTCTTAGGTAACAAAGATATACAGAAGGACTTCAAGATGTCAAGAAAATCAAATCTGTTTATCGGAGTTGATACAATTGGGAAATGTGAACTTAGTACCATTAAAACCATGGGTATCTCATAAAAGAAAACATGGCTATTTAATATTATTCCAACCATGTATATTTAACAACTAGTACTTGAAGTACAAGGTGCTAATTGCCACTGGAATGCAAAAGTGATCAAGTGTGTTCCCACTTCGCTGGAACTTGACATGGAGTTGGTAAAATAGCTGTGCATGTGCATGTGGGTATGCTCAGTCGTGTCTGACTCTTTTGCAGGTCCATGGACTGTAGCTCGCAGGGCTCCTCTGTCCGTGGGGTTTCCCAGGCAAGAATACTGGATTGGGTTGCTGTTTCCTACTCCAGGGGATCTTCCCCACCCAGAGATCGAACCTGTGTCTCCTGCACTGGCAGGTGAATTCTTTAGCACTTAGCTACCTGAGAAGTCTAAAATAGCTTTACTAAGATATAAATATGATGTAAGCCCAAAGTGCTATAATTTATATAATAAACACAAAAAGTGCTTTAAGGGTGCAGATTAGGGGAGTATTCTAAGTTACAGAGGGTATTTAGAGAGGTGGTCACAGAGAAATTAGTATGTGATTTGAAAATTGAAGGGAGAAGGCAGAAAAATTGGAAGATGTTAGAACAGTCCCAGTGATGACACAGAATTAGTACAGTTCAGGAACTGAAGAAGTCTATGATGTGGTAGACCACACCAAACTAACTGTGGTTGATATGTGTGTGTGTGTGTGTGTGTGTGTGTGTGTGTGTGTGTGTGTTTGATAGGACACATGAAGAAAATATACTTGAAATATTGAAATAAAGTATCTTTTTTCCCCCCACAAAAGGACAAGCTGAGATTCCATTTGTACTGGATTGGTTAAAAAAATAACAATAACTGAAAAAGAAAAACTTATATTTTGATACTTCTAGGTGTTAGATGCTATCATGTTTATCCTCAGCTATTGCCAATAAGACTACACAAGAATGAAGAATAGAATCAGATTTTAGTTACTCCTGTCCAGTACACTTGAGTCCAAGTGTCTTGATTGCATCTGAATGAAACTCTTTCAGATGATAAAGAAGCACTTGATATTTATCCTTGTAATAAAAGGGCTTATTTCTTGTTTTTCATTCAGCTCAGTGGATGGGTGTTACACAATTTGTGTGCCTCAGCTCAAAATCATGGGGACCCGGTATAGGTCTTAGGTATCCTAATTATCACATGCTAAAATTAGCTAGACCAGGAAACTTTCACCTTACTTTCCATTTTTTATCCTTGTTAACTTTTAGGTTAACCTAATGTTAGTTCCTCATTTGACTGGTTAGCCCAGGAATTAGATAAGCATAATGGAGTGGAAACCTTCAGTAAGTTGTAAAACAAGAGCCTTGAGCGGGGTACGAGCAATGAGAAGAAATGAAAGCAACTACAATTGATTTTTAGTTCTCACACTTCCTCCAACCCCAAGATATCTTAGGATGCCTCAAACTTCATTTAGGGTACATTTATAAAATTTTATTTAAATTAATGTAGCAGTTCACCACTGTTGTGTGGAGAAGTATTAGCATCCTTTAGATAACTTATTAGGACCCTATGTTTTACTTTATTGAACATGACTCAATAATACTTTTTTCAGCATCTATTATGTGCCAAACACTAGGAATATACAGATGAGCTGATATTATGATAGATAGACATTATAAGATAATAGCAAGAACTATAATACTGGTCAGATGTTGGCAAATGCAGTTAGAGGCACAGCATGTTATGGGAGCACCTGGGTATGAATTAGAGACAGAGAATGATTGAAGTGTCATGTCACAGATTGGAGGATGACTTGTCATCTCTGTTGCTTTATTTCTCAGAGGTCTTATGTAATGAAAAAAATAATGAGGTAAGTGGCAAGATATGGCTCTCATTTACTCTAGCAAAGTCTGAGCAGAATTAAAAGATCT
>NW_011491672.1:3918-4234 GCF_000754665.1 Bison bison bison | reverse complement strand
TTTCATAGAAAGAAGCCTTCAAAAAAAAGAAAAAAGACTTACCACCATCTTGATTCCCACCAAGGGGTCACAACCACTGATGGGTGCAGTTTGTAAGGCAGCACCTGTAAGAAGACATCTGTATGAAAGGAACTTTCACTCTTCAATTCCCTGCGAACCTAGAGGTAGGTTAGATATTTTTGGAACGTGCTACAGGCAGCCAGACAGGTTGGGGATTTCATTCCAGCCCATCTCTGTTCTGAAATAATGAAAGAAGCTCCAAGAAATTGTACCTGTCAAATCTGTCAGGGACTAAAAGCAAGAGGAGATCATTTTG
>NW_011491672.1:0-1302 GCF_000754665.1 Bison bison bison | reverse complement strand
GCCAGAAACAGTCAATTTGTAAAAACCACAGTGTCTGTGAAGCCCCATAAAGAAAGATACCATAAAACAAGGTGTGCCTGTAATTAAGGGCCCTACGTGTTTTGGGGGGTTTTGTGTCTTACACTTGTGTTCATAGTTAAAAACAAAATTCTTTCTCAATGTTCTTGTGCAACAGATCCCATTAGACTGCCAAGCTATGTTTCTTAAGTTTGTTTATCCCCTTTGGGAAGACCTCTTCACAAGCAAGGGTACCAAATGGCAGTACTTTTTGGTGAGTTTCTCCAAAATATTATACATCTTGAGAGAATTTTCAAACATATATTCTGAGTTGCACTCATGATGTTTCTCATTATCAGCATCAAACATCATTGTCCTACACATGATTCCTCAACATTGATAAAACTCTACCATGGAATATCATTGCCTGCTTTGTTGATCACTGAGCATTTTTTATTTATTACTATTATACATAATCTCTACTGGGTTTTCTTCTTACTATAAATAGGCTTTGTTCTTGACTAGCTCTTTGAAAGAACCATTAATTATCAAGGTCGCTGATAATGACTGTCCTTTGCCACAGCTGGCCTTGTCTCTCCACCATACTCCCCATAGACTCTACTGCAGTGAGCCTGCATCAGGATCACCTGGAGGGCTTCTAGGAACACAGGCTGCAGGTGTCTCCGCACAGCTTGATTGGTAGTTTGCAGCGAATGGGGCTGAGGATCCCTGGAGAAGGCAATGGCACCCCACTCCAGTACCCTTGCCTGGAAAATCCCATGGATGGAAGAGCCTGGTAGGCTGCAGTCCATGGGGTCGCTAAAAGTCCGACACGACTGAGTGCCTTCACTTTCACTTTTCACTTTTATGCATTGGAGAAGGACATGGCAACCCAGTCCAGTGTTCTTGCCTGGAGAATCCCAGGGACAGAGGAGCCTGGTAGGAGGCCGTCTGTGGGGTGGCACAGAATCGGACACAACTGAAGTGACTTAGCAGCAGCAGCAGCAGCAACAGGATCCCAGGTGATGCTGGTACTGCTGATCTGGGTCCTCACTTGGAGATTTGGGCCTTTACCAGCAGGCTTCATGCCAGTTGTCACAGCTGGAGCCACTCAATTCACACCTGTTGATTCTGTGCCACGCCCATTGGGAGGAATACAGGCCTTTCATTGATTCAGTAGGGTGGCATAACTTTACAGCAGATTTGATGTGGGTAGCAGAGCTGAGCCCTTGATGAGTTTTCCAGCTCCCATAGGTCCCTCATCCCTTCCTGGATTCCTTGCTGGACACGCTGTTTCCTCTGGGA
>NW_011491671.1:14229-15821 GCF_000754665.1 Bison bison bison | reverse complement strand
GCCCTTGGACTGTAAGGAGATTAAACCAGTCCATCCTAAAGGAAATCAGTCCTGAATATTCATTGAAAGGATTCATGCTGAAGATGAAGCTCCAATACTTCGGTCACCTGATGTGAAGAACTGACTCGTTGGAAAAGACCCTGATGCTGGGAAAGATTGAAGGAGAAGGGAACAAAAGAGGATGAGATGGTTGGATGGCATCACCAAATCATTGGACGAGTTTGAGCAAGTTCTGGGAGTTGGTGATGGACGGAAGTCTGGCGTGTTGTAGTTCATGGGGTCGCAAAGAGTCAGACACAGCTGAGGAACTGAACTGAACTGAATGTATCTTAATGAAAAATTTAACCATGATGAAGGGGGCATATTACTAGGTCACTTTATCGTCGTTGCCTCATCATCTTCATTTTAAGTTGATGAGGCTGGAAATAATACCCTGTATTGCAAACCAACATATGTAAAAGCCCAATCACAATAGACCAGTTAATAGCATTTCTATAAAAGAAAGAAAATAAACCATATGTTTATTTTAAATATATATTTGGATTTACTGTCTAAATTGCTTCAGTAGCTGACTGATTTCTACAAAAATAGTGGCATAGATACATTTGCCTCACTTCCAAAATATCTGTTCAACAAGTATGCACTTTTTAAAAGCTAGCAAAAGGGATAAACTGTTAACTTATATGGAATGCTCATAATTTGAAATCAACAGACATTTGGAAGTCTGCCACAGCTCCTAGCAATGATTTGAAGAAAACCAAGAAGCAAGAAAGCAAATTCATTTTTTATCAAGTTTTGACAAAATTTGTCTTCTAATTTTCATTTTTATAATCAGCTGCTAAAGGCATTCATTTTCATCTCCTTGATTAGATACTGTAGAGACTGATTACTGGATTTAATAGTTCTTTTTAATGAAAAATTGTCATTAGCTTTTCTATGATTACCTTAAAATAACCACAAATCACCCATTAGTTTTTTTTTCTATTTCTTTCCCAAATTGTTTGTTTCCTTATTTATTCCCAGTTTCTCCTCTGTACATTCCATATCCAAACTCCAAGCCTCTCATTTCCACCAAACCACTCAGGTTTCCTAGGGTAATCCTGTTCAACATTCCCTTACCAATTACTTAAGCTTATGTTAAATCCAGCTTGGGCCATAAAACCTTCCACTAATTTACAAGAAGCAATAATAAGATACCTACTTTTCTTAAAGCAACTCATAAGCTTTACTACTATTTAATATTTTAATTTAAAAATGTTGAAAATAAATTATCTTAATTCTCCCTGACACTAAGATTTTTTCCTATTCACAGTAATAGTAGCTCACATTTTTAAATGCAATAAGTGGGTTCTACAAAGTCAATAGGATTGGTATCATTTCCTTTTCCAGGAGAAGAAAATGATTTATGAAAGTCCTTTAACTTATTAAAATGAAAGTCCTTTAACTTATTAATAATATAGTCTTTCTACTACATTATATTAATAATCAAAATAACTATAAATGATCACTTTGTTTGAATCATTGAATCCATTATTATTTGATATTTCCTGAGACTATGCATTATATATGATCAGTTCAGTTGCTCAGTTGTG
>NW_011491671.1:9307-12270 GCF_000754665.1 Bison bison bison | reverse complement strand
CAGAATATGATGTTCTTTGATGTTGTCATAAATAATATTTTTGTAGTAATATAATTCTTTTTTTATTGAGATATAGTTTATTCATAATATTCTGTTAGTTTCAGATGAACATCACAGTGCTTAAGAATTTTTACAGGTTTTTTTTTGTTTGTTTGTTTTTGTTTTTTGCTGTTGTTGAGTTGTTAAGTTGTATCTGGCTCTTTGTGACCCCATGGGCCTTAGCTTGCCAGGTTCCTTTGTCCATGGTATTTCTCAGGCAAGAATACTTGAGTGGGCTGCCATTTCCTTCTCCAGGGGATCTTCCCAACCCCGGGATCAAGTCTGCAACTCCTTTACTGGCAGGCAGATTCTTTACTGCTGAATCACCAGGGAAGCACTTTTACAGTTTAAACTCCATTTAAAGTTATTACAAGATAATGGCTATGATTTCATGCGCTATGCAGTTTCCTTGTTCTTTATCTGGAAAATTGTTTTTGAATGCCTCTGAAGAGCCAAGGCAAAATACACTGAAGAAATGAAGTTGAAGTGACAGTGAGGGAAAAACCTGGGACACTATTTCATAGTCATACAGGCAGCTGTGTTCTTTGAACAGAAGTTTGTTACCGTCTCAGGGCCTTTGCACTTGCTTCTACTGTTTGTCGTATTTAGAATTACACTTGATTTTTTTTTCTTGAGCTTGTACCTTGTATAGCAAGTAATCTTGCTATATCGACTAATATATTCTAACTCACTAACGATAGATTACTTTCAGATATTGTAAATACATAATGATGCAATCTGTGAATAATGGCTGTCGCACTCTTTCTTTTTCAGTCCTTGTGGCTACTAAGTCGCTTCAGTCATGTCCGACTCTTTGCTACCCCATGGACTATAGCCCGCCAGGCTCCTCTGTCCATGGAACTCTCCCAGCAAGAATAATCCTTATGCCTTTGTTTTTATCTTTTCCTTGCTTTATTGCCCTGGCTAGGGCCCCCTAAAATGTTGAGCACAATTAGTGATAATAAGCATTGTTGTGTTGTTCTTGATCTCAAGGGAGTAAGTTTTCTGTATGTCACCATTAGTTATTATATTTGCCTCAGTTTTCTGAAGTTTTTTTTTTTTTTTTTTGCTTTTAATCATGGTAAATTTTGCCTAATGGCATTTTTGCATATTTGGGGATAAATCTATGATTTTTTCCTTTTGTTCTGTTAACTTTGTTTGATTTCTAAATGCTACAAACCATAAATTTATCTTGGATTAAAAAGTATTTGTTTATGTATATTACAGTTGCTACATCTTGGATTAAGTTTGTTAAGCATCCCTCCTCTTTTTTGGGGGGGTCATGAAAGAGACTTTTAATTTTCCTTTCTTATGAAATTCTTTTTGGTTTGATATACATTTCAAATGCTTCAAATAAAACTTTTTTGGAAGGTTTTCACTGTTTCTATTTTCTGGAAGAGGTAGTGCAAATCAGATTTCCTAAGTTTTCTTTTTTAACTGTATTTTTCTTGGAATTTTGCCATTTCATATCAAATGTATTGGATACAACTGCTTATAGGCTTCCCAGGTGGCCCTAGTGGTAAAGAACCTGCCTGCCAACACAGGAGATGTAAGAGACGCTGATTCAGTCCCTGGGTCAGGAAGATCCCCTGGAGGAAGGCATGACAACCCACTCCAGTATTCTTGCCTGGAAAATCTCATGGACAGAGGAACTTGGCAGGCTACAGTCCATGGGGTCGCAAAAGTCAGTCATGACTGAAGCCACTTAGCATACATGCACACACAACTGCTTTAATTTTACGTCTATGCCTCAAGAATCTGTAGGGATGACCCCCTTTATGTTCCTCATATGAATTATATGTGCCTTCTCATTTTTCTCAATCAGTCTTGCTAGATGTTTTGAAAGGGATAATAAAGATATTAATAAAGATATTAACCCTTTCAAAAGAGAACTTTCTTGGTTTTGTCAATATTCTTTTATATTTTTAAAAATTCATTATATTTTGATTTTTAATTTTATTGTTTTATTTTCTCCACTTTACTATACCATTTTTTTCTGAAGTCTTGTGAGTAATGATCAGGTCCTGAATTTTCCAGCATTTTTTCTTTTGCATTTAATGTGGGAAGTTTTCTTTTGGTGCATCCTACACATTTGAAAAGATTCTTGAGGTATAACTGACATACCATAAATTTGATAATTTTAAAATATATGATGCATTATGATTTACATATATGTATATATTTATGAAATAAGATAATAACTATATCTGTTACCTGCCAAATTTTCCATGTGGAGTTGTGTAATCACCCCTGCTAACTTTCTCTATGGCCCCAAGTCCAGGCAGTAAACATTCTTATACAAATATGTGTATGGACATATGCTTTAATTTCTCTGGAATAAACACCAGAAGTCGAAGACATGAATCACATCATAAATAGGATAGAGTCAATGAGTTTTTCCAAATAATTGAATCATTTTATATTCTGTTAGTAGTGGATGAGAGTCACTGTAGCTCTATATCATTGCTTAGAATGGTCAGTATTTTAAACTGTAGTCCTTAGAGGTGTACAGTGATATTTCAAAGTCACTCTAAATGGTATAGGTAAAACCAAATCATTGATTTCCTGTCCTGGCATACATAGTAAATGGAGAAAATGTAATATAGGCCTAATGCCCGTCCTTCCCTTTCCACCTGATTTTGTATATATATTTATTTTTGACTGCAAGCTAGATTTTCTGTATGAAACACTATGGAGATAACTGGAGGCCAGGGAGCATTTCATTTTGCTTATGAAGGACAGTTAGTGTTGGAGTAATTCATCTCATAGCAGTGAGGGATTGTGTCCTTTTAAGGCTGGGTTTCAGATTTTGTGAAGGGTTTTATATTTCTGATTCATATTTACATTTAGGGCATATCCTCTCAGAGATGTCAAATGATCTGTTGGATTGTTTTCCAGAACATCTCCTTGGTGTTGTGTAGTCA
>NW_011491671.1:6846-7810 GCF_000754665.1 Bison bison bison | reverse complement strand
TGGAGAGATGGAGACAGAGAAAAATGGAAGGAATTGAAGAGGGATTGAAGAACAAACAAAGGCAGTGGTCAGCCAGAAAAATTTACAAAGTGAAGATCCTTAGAATTCAGTTGAGTATTTGTAATTGTCTTTCTCTCTGAAGAATATACAAATTCAGGTAGCTTACTAGAGGTAGAACAATGAGCAGAACTTCCAGTAAACTCACCAGGCCATAGGGAATGTAAGAGGTTGTAAATTTTGCTGGGTTTGAATGGGATGCTGAGGGCTATAGTTTGGGAGCAACATCAAAGCCAGAAATGACCAACTCTTACCAGGCTCATCTCTGAATCATTTGAATCTCTGTTTGGAATAGATAGGTCTGAAAACGATAGTGTTGCTAGGAGCGAAGCCAGAATGAAATTTAACTTGAATTGTGTCTACAATTTTCATATATAGTTTTTGGCATAGAATTAAAAATGGCCAGGATAAGTAGGAGAAAAGAACATGTGACCTAAACCCAGTTGAAACAGCAGATAATGGAACTAGAATAACAAGTTAACCAGATAAAAGACCTTTCAGATATTCATTAAAAATGCCTATGTTCAAGTAAATAGAAGACAAAATTAAGAATTTTAGTGGCAAACTGAAAATTATAAAAAATCAGGTCTTATTTCATGTACTGAAGTTCTGTATGTAGGCACTTAAACATTAGGAATATTGTCACCTCATAAATGGATTCATTAATTATAATGAAATGTTCCTATATGTCTCTAGTTATACTCTGTTTCTTGAAGTCTACTTTGGCATTAATGTACCCAGTCAAGCTTTCTTATGCTTAATTTTATACAGTATATTATTTTCTATACTATTACTTTCAACCTATCTCTTGAATTCAAATTAATTCATATGTAAGTAGCATATAGTAAATAGGACTTGTCTTTTTTTCTAGTCTGAAAAACTCTCCATTCGAATTGGAATGATTAGG
>NW_011491671.1:4597-6746 GCF_000754665.1 Bison bison bison | reverse complement strand
AGTTCTACAGTTGCATTTCTGAATGCCTGTTTGAGAGAAAATCCTGAATTATAACTTAGTCTGACATCATGAAGAATGCAAAAGCAAAGTTTGCTATCATATCTTGCCACAGTGAATTTTAAAAGCATCTGACCTTAAAGATCATCTATAAAATGTGAGGTGCCAAATATTCTTTATTTGATGCTATACATAAACCATACTAAAATGCCTTTCATTAAGTAAAAGGCAGTATTTTAGATAAAGAATTTTAATTAAATTGGCATAGTTAAGACCAAAAAGATAAAGTGGACATTGTCAGTGTGTCTTTAGACCTTGCATAGATAGGCTAATGAGCACAACTTGAAACAGGTGACTCTCGTGCTGGTCTGTAAGACAGTGAAGCGACCTTCTCAGTATTTAAATATATATATTTATATTTAAATATTTATATATATACACACACACACACACACACACACACCAGTTATAGAAATCTGAGCATAAAACCAATCTCCTGTAGGGTCTGAGAAGGCATTCATCATCTTCCTGAAAAGCCTGACATTTCTGATTCAGGTTCAATCATCTCTTTAGTAAAGGAAAACAGTGATAGTCCTTGTTGAACTGCAATTACTATCAAAATTCAAAAACTTGACCATGTTCATTAAGCCACAAGCCAATCTTATTTAAATCAAGACTGTCCAACAGAAATATTCCATCAGTCATTCACGATCTGAGTTCTAGTGTATGAGATCAATTTAAATATGGTACACATAAAAAGTCATGAGACATTTCTGTTTTGTAATAAATAAGGCAGTGGACCACTATTACTCATTACTAGCTTTTTTGAGATAAGTTATCGTCTTCCCTTTCTCCCTTCTTCTTAATCCCAGTGAACATCACTTTTGTTTCGGGAATGCACTTCTTGTGATTCTTCAAGTAATCCATCAGTGTCTCCTCTCCCCAGGTGATGCCTTTGTTCTTGTTGGGATTCGTGTAAGAGAATCCAGCAGCTTGACCTGTCTTTTACCCAAACAGACAATGGAGATTTGGCCCAGTCTTGTGTTTGCCTCCCTTTTCCACAATATAGCACGGGGCACACTTCTGAATAGAAATCTTGTCCTTCTCAGCGTCACCCATTTTTAAATCGTTCCTTCTCCTCAAACGGCTGAGAGGTTCCTGCTTCAAGCCGCAAGCGGAATGTCCCACTCTCTAAGCTCAAGGACACACCCCTATGGCCATTTAAAAACCTCTCCACACATTCTTTGACCTCCTTTCCTTCAAGAGATGCGTTTCATGGCTCCTCCCAGCATTCTAGGTCAAGCCTAGTGAGTCTTTGTAACCAATACAATGCAACAGTTGTGATGCTAGATAATGAAACTGACATTATCAGCTATCACCAGCAGAGGGCGCCGTGTTGGTCCGCCACCCCGTGCTTTTGAAGCACAGATCACAGGTCACTGTGGTTCTCCGTTTCCATATTTCCTTTCATATTCTGTAGAACTTCCGGTAATAACATAAATTACGGGTTGTCCGCCGGCAAATTGACTCAGGTATGTTTCTATGGAAATGTCTTAATTCACTGTTACCTTGGAAAGATAATTTTGCCAGATAGAGAATTCTACTGACGTTTTATTTTTTTGTTTGGTATCAGAAAGATTCTGCTCCATTATCTCGGTTTTCTATGGATTCTGTTGAGAAGGCCACCACTGTCATTTCTAGGGAGGTAACGTATCTTTCTCAGAAGTTTTGATTTTTCTACACTTCACTAATATTCTTTATATTTCATATAAATATCTAAAAGACGTTTACTAGTGAAATATTTCAAAATTTAAATAGCTGTTTTGTTGATTCTAAATTTTCCATTTGTGTAAATAAAAGAAGAATTTATTGGAATGACAATAGTGACAAAATATAGCAAGAGCAAAAATATCTTATTAAAAATAGCAAAAGGCAATGTATTTTTCTTCTTACTAAAATGCATAAAAAATCTGCAGACTGTACATAACCAGAATTTGGAGGGCATATAAAATGGTACTGAGTTTTTGGAAATTAATTTGCTATTTTTTACCAATACTTTAAATTTACCTACCCTTTTCCACCATAATTGGCTTTCTCTGACTATCTGACAGAATTTGTCGAAGATATGTATATAAATATGGCTACAAAAAGG
>NW_011491671.1:0-1248 GCF_000754665.1 Bison bison bison | reverse complement strand
CTGCTGCTGCTAAGTCACTTCAGCCGTGTCCGACTCTGTGCGACCCCATAGACGGCAGCCCACCAGGCTTCCCCATCCCTGGGATTCTCTAGGCAAGAATACTGGAGTGGGTTGCTATTTCCTTCTCCAGTGCATGAAAGTGAAAAGTGAAACTGAAGTCGCTCAGTCATGTTCGACTCTTAGCGACCCCGTGGACTGCAGCCCACCAGGCTCCTCCGTCCATGGGATTTTCCAGGCAAGAGTACTGGAGTGGGGTGCCATTGCCTTCTCCATTTGAATGTACAGTTATAGTTTATTGCTTTCAGAAATTTATCTATGAAATACTATAAGATAGTTGGAGATATGGAGATAACTGGATGTTTTTATCTTCCTTCAGGGGGTATTTCCTTTTGTTTCAGGGAGGCAGCTAGGGTAGGAACAGTTCATCTCATTACAATCAGTGGTTGAGTTTTTTGAAGTTGGGTCTCAGGTTTTATGAATAATTTTCTATTTCAGGTTTATATTGACATTTAGAACATAGACCCTTAAGGATGTTAAATTCACCCCTGGGTTGTTTTCCAGATCCTCTCTGCCAGGGTGGGCCTTGAACCCAGTCTGTGTTCCCTGGCTTGGTGAGAGGACTGGAAGCCCAGATCAGCTGCTTAGGTTAGCAGCTGCAACTTTTTTATTAGCATCCTGTGTTGTTAGTCACCTCCTTTGGATTAGCAAAAGGCTTGTGGGGAAGAGGGGTACCAAATTTGTGTCTCATTGTCTGGGTTTCTCTTCTGAGATCCAATTTCTTCAAATGCTTGCTTCCTTTGGATTTGTGATACCTTTGAACAAAATGTTTAATATCTACCAGCTTTCCTGGTTTTTCTTAGTAGGATGGTTGGGCAGAAATGGCTAGTCTACCATTACTGGGAGAAGAAAGCCCTGCAAATGCTATTTTTTGAATTATGTTTCAGTTTTAATTATTTTTCCTCCTAGATTCAGTTTTCCCATCCTTTGTCAGAATGTTTCTTGTTTCCTATATGTGCTAGGTATCCATGTGCAGGTACATTATTGAAATGCAGCCTAAAGGAAAACAGACAAGTACATACAGAGTATATTATAAAAGATAAATTTTATAGCAATCTTTTATGCTGCAATAATAGCCAGAATACTTACCTGTGGGCTTTCCAGGTGGCACTGGTGGTAAAGAACCTGCCTCCCAATGCAGGAGATGCAAGAGATGTGGGTTCGATCACTGGGTGGTGAAGAACCTCTGGA
>NW_011491670.1:13678-15385 GCF_000754665.1 Bison bison bison | reverse complement strand
ATGGCATGAAACATATTGTGTCAGTGTCACCTAGCAGAAGCACTGCCCCACCAGGGAAATTGGTGGTCGGAAGGGCAGATTTAAAATCATGTGAATGTATGGCAAAAACCACCACAATATTGTAAAGTAATTAGCCTATGATTAAAATTAAAAAAATATAAATAAAAGGAAGAAAGTTTAAAAATGGTGTTATTACAAATAATGATATGTAGAAAATTCTTGCAAAATATTAACTGAAGAAAACTGCATAGAAAATATATATAAAAGATAAACTCATTTCAAATGCATGAAGGTAAAAGATGAAATTTTTCATTCTTTTTAAGCCACATTGTTTGATTTTTTATGAGAATTCATGATTTGCTCGTTCAAGTAATATTTTTTGCAATTTTTATTTTAAAATAATTTCAGACACATAGAAAAGCTGTACGAACAGTACAATGAGCTCCTGTGTACTCTTCACCCAGATTCCCTAATTGTTAGCATAAAAAACTTCTTTAAAAGTCCCTCTGTCCCATTTAAAGAGGCTTTGTTGAATAAGTTCCTATTTGAACGTTGTCACTTTGGATTCTACAGTGAAAGGGAAACAGCAAGGGGACAAACACTCATTTCTGATAGCCTATGGGATCTAGAATGAAAACCAACCCCAAGACTAATAATCAGATGCAAGACTTTTGACCAGTTACACTGCGTATAATTTGCTATAATCAGTGTCATCCCATTCTGCCTTTCCCTGACTACTTCAAGGAACATCAGGCAGACAATGTGATAATGAGTGTTGAACAGATTTAAACTCTCTCATGCTGCTGAGTGACTTGAGAAAGACAAATGTATATTTTTCACTCGTGTCTTCACTCTAGAGAAAATGAAAAGCATTGATTTAATCCAGCTGCCAGTGGTTCTACATAACTTGCCTGGACTTCAAAGAAAAGTGAAAAAGAGTTGAAGACCTTACAAAAATAAAAACACCATGTGTCCATAGCCATGAAAATGCATTATGCACATGAAAGTACCCATATTTTAACACAGATACTGTATATTTCTACCCTGAATTTGGAAGAATTCTCCAAATTACAGTTTAGAGGTGGAAGAGATATTTGGGTTATCCAGCACTGTCCAGTAGAACTTTCTGTAATGATTAAAATATTTTGTATCTGTGCTGTCCAGTAAGGTAGTCATGAGTCATCTGTGGTTATTAATTGCTCGAAATGTACCTGATGCAACTGCAGAACTGAATTTTGTTTTATTTCATTTTAATTCATCTAAATTGAAAGAGCCACATGTGGCTAGTGGTTACTATACTGGACAGTGGAGATATAGACCCTTTATCACTCTAAGCAGTTCCCCTGATCTTTTCGCACTCTCCCTGATAATCACATCCACTCCTAACAGCTCCAGTTACCACTTATAATGATGGCACTCAATCTTGGCTGCATATTACATTCACCTGGGGAACTGTTTTTAAATGTCAGTGTGCATGTGGGGAGAGGTGGGAGGTACTGTGACCAAGCATGAGTGGTTTTGAAAAGCTCTACAAGTGACTCTAATGTGCAGCCAAGGGTCGAGAACCTTCAGTCAATATGCTAATGACTTCTAATTCTGTATCACTAGATCTCAATGCTGCGCTCCACATGCTGACTGGATCTTTCCTTCCAGACATCTGGAGAAATAAAAATATAAAAGACACACACCTCAAATATCAACATATCA
>NW_011491670.1:13274-13578 GCF_000754665.1 Bison bison bison | reverse complement strand
AGTCTAAAAAATTCTTTTCCTATGCAGCTCCATCCTTCCTTCTCTATGTTGTTATTATCACAACTTACATGTCTATATATTGTATGCCCACTAACATAGAATTATAATTTTTGTTCTATGCATTTGTATTCTAAATCATATAGACAAAAACTTACAAACCAAAAGTACAATAATTGTGGCTTTTATATTTAGCTATATAGCTACCTTCACCCTTGTTCTTTATTTCTTCTTATGACTTTGAATTACTATCTAGCCTAAAGGACTCCCTTTAGGATTTCTTATAAGCTAGGTTTACTGGTAATGA
>NW_011491670.1:8889-10620 GCF_000754665.1 Bison bison bison | reverse complement strand
TGGTCTCTCTCTCTATATATATATATACATATACACACACATATATATACATATACATATATATATATAACTATATATATATAGTTTTCACTTCAGAGTAGCATTATCAGGTTTTGGCATTAAGATTATGCTAGCTTTGTAGAATGAATTCAGGAGTGTTCTTCCTTGATCTATAATCTGAAAATGATTTTAATATCAAGATAATATCTGCATTTTTTAAGTTTTGTTGATATACACAAATGTGAAACCACTTGAACCAAGTGACTTTTAACTGGTAGACATTTCAAACTATTTTAATTTCCTCTATGATTATTAAGCGGCTCAAGTTTTCTATTTGTTTGTGGTTTAATTTTTGTAATTTTCCCCAAAATGCTATCACTTAGGATGTCTTCAGCTTCTTGTAAAAGAGAAGCATGCCTAAAAGTGGGTTAACAAAAAGTGAGTTTTCATCTCACACAACTAGAAGTCTAGAGGTTGAGCAGCTTCCAGATTAATTAATTCAATGGCTCAGAGACATCATAAAGGACCCAATTTATGCCATCCTCAGGATGGAAGCTGAGTCTTTTAGGCTGCCTTTCTTCATAATCTCAAAAATGGCTACTAAAGTTTGGTGTCATATGCAAATGACATCATTCAGAGGCAAAAAGGGGAAATATTTCTTATTTTTACATCTCTTTTTAAGAACAAAGAAACTTTTCCTAGAAGCCCTCTAGCACATCTCATTGGGCAGAACTGTACCAATGCTCAAATCTAGGTCAATCAAAGAAATGGAATTACCAATATTTACTTGAAAAGAAAGTGAAATCGTTCAGTCGTGTCCGACTCTTTGTGACCCTGTGGACTGTAGCCTACCAGGCTACTCCATCCATGGGATTTTCCAAGCAAGAATACTGGAATGGTTTGCCATTTCCTTCTCCAGGAGATCTTCCTGACCCAGGGATCGAACCCAGGTCTACCCACATTGTAGGCAGACGCTTTACCATCTGAGCCACCTTAGACTAATTAAGACCCTTTCCTTGAGGTAAAAAGGAGGGCTTCTTGCTTAAGCACTTGGCCACATGCAGGGAAGGTGGTTAAACACACAAGAAAAAAGCATAGCTCTTCTCACAGAGCATCCCGACATCTCTACCCCTACCACTATTTCATGTAGTAATTTAATACATATCTATTGAGAGCCTACTATGTGCCAGTTGTGGATATAGAGTAGTAAACATGACAGATAAAGTTTGCTATTATGGAGTTTACAATAAATTTGGGGGAGCTAGGTGTTAAAATACTAAACAAAAATATAGGCATTTCAAGTAGTAATAAATTCTTTAAGAAAAGCAAGTCTGGATAATGAGATAGAGGGTGACACAAAGGAGCATCTCCACTGGAAATGTGTTCTTTGGAGACTTACTGAAGAGATGACATTTGATCTGATCTCCATCATAAGAAGAAAACTGATGAACTAGTAGAATAGGATTATAGGCAGTGAACCACATGTGATAAGGTCCCAAGGTGGTCACATGCTTGAGAAGTTAGAATAGGAAGAGTGCTAAAGTTCTCTAAAATACCACTGTGATTTACATACTCACATCTGAGCACCTGCTGTGTCCCTTATCTAGAATGACCATCCCTACATTGCTAACAAACTCTTCAGTTCAGTTCAGTCACTCAGTAATGTCCAACTCTTTGCAGCCCCATGAACTGTAGCACACCAGGACTCCCGGTCCATCACCGACTCCCGAA
>NW_011491670.1:8442-8789 GCF_000754665.1 Bison bison bison | reverse complement strand
ATCAATTCTTCAGCACTCAGCTTTCTTTATAGTCCAATTCTCACATCCATACATGACTACTGGAAAAACCATAGCCTTGACTAGACAGATGTTTGTTGAAAAAGTAATGCCTCTGCTTTTTAATATGCTGTCTAGGTTTGTCATAGCTTTTCTTCCAAGGAGTAAGTAAGTAAGTAAGTTCAGTCTCTCAGTTGTGTCCGACTCTTTGAGACCCCATGAATTGCAGCATGCCAGGCATCCCTGTCTACCACCAACTCCCAGAGTTCACGCAAACACATCCATCCAGTCAGTGATGCCATCCAGCCATCTCATCCTCTGTCATCCCCTTTTCCTCCTGCCCCCAATCC
>NW_011491670.1:4918-6711 GCF_000754665.1 Bison bison bison | reverse complement strand
ATAGTCAATAAAGCAGAAATAGATGTTTCCTGGAACTCTCTTGCTTTTTCCATGATTCAGCAGATGCTGGCAATTTGATCTCTGGTTCCTCTACCTTTTCTAAAACCAGCTTGAACATCTGGAAGTTCATGGTTCATGTATTGTTGAAGCCTGGCTTGGAGAATTTTGAGCATTACTTTACTAGCATGTGAGATGTGTGCAATTGTGCGGTAATTTGAGCATTCTTTGGCATTGCCTTTCTTTGAGATTGGAATGAAAACTGACCTTTTCCAGTCCTGTGGCCACTGTTGAGTTTTCCAAATTTGCTGACATATTAAGTACAGTACTTTCACAGCATCATCCTTTAGGATTTGAAATAGCTCAACTGGAATTCCATCACCTCCACTAGCTTTGTTCGTGGTAATGCTTCCTAAGCCCCACTTGACTTCACATTCCAGGATGTCTGGCTCTAGGTAAATGATCACACCATTGTGATAAGACATAGTTCAAATATTGCTTTCTTTTCAATTATCTCCCCAAGTAGAGTTAAACACTTCCTCCTTTGTGTTCCTATTATATATTAGACTCTATCAGACTGTAGTACATTTAACTTACTTTAATTTTTTCTCTGTCTCTGGACCTGGAAATGTTTGAAGGCAAGAGATATGTCATTTATACATGTATCTTTGTATTCCCTACTGCCAAATGCCCTAGCTATGACAAATACTAGGTGCATAACAAGTACTGAATTGCAGCACTATGCCTAGCACTATTATAGGCATTATGGAGCTTACAAAGGAATCTACTTTCATTGAAGTAGTTTAAAATGTAGACTCTAAAGTCAGAGCTTGACTCTTACCCCATTCCCATCACTGTGTGTGAACTTAAACTGTGTGTGAACTGAAGCAAATTACTTAACCTCTTTGTGCCTCAGGTTCCTTATCTGGGATGAGAGAGATGCTAATCATAACTGTCTGAAAGTAAAGAATAATTTAAATAATGTATGTGAAGCATTTAGCATATACAGTATCTGGCACATAAGTGCTTAATGTTAATTTATTACTATTTATATATCAAGGAAATTTTGGATCGGTATGATTTGTACAAATGAAAAGCATAATATACCACTATGCAGGATGGTCTAAAGTACCTTTTGAAATGAGACATTATGGTGTCTTGACCCTAGCAAAGCATTGCTGAATGAGAAATGAAGAAAAAATAGCCACGGTGTAACTTTTGCTGGCCTGACCATTCTAGAGAATGTGTTCACTTCTGAACAACATACTTTAAGAAAAGTAAAGTATAGAACAACTAGAAGCAGACCACTAGGATGCTCATAATTCTAGAGAAGGGGAGACTCCTGGGGCAGAGAGAGACATGAGAAATGAAATCAAATACATGAAGGATTGTCATGCAGAACAAAAGACAGATTTGCCTGATACTGCTCTAGAGAGCAGAACTGGGGCCATGGAATAGAAGCTGGAAGCAGGTGATTTTGGATAGACATAGAGATGCCCTTGCTGAATATCAGCACTCTCCATAAAGGTGAGAAAGGGGTGAGGTTTTCATCAGTGGAGGTGCTCATTAACTGAACAATCACTTAAAAAGTATATTGTCAGGGTGTTTTGTTTTTTCTTTTTTTTCACTGAGCAAGGGGTTATTCTAGATGACTTTTGAGGTCCCTTGTAGGAGGCATAATACCTGGACTTTTCTGGAAAAGATTAGTGTCAGTCGGTTCAGTTGCTGAGTCATGTCCAACTCTTTGCAACCCAGTGAATTGCAGCACACCAGGCCTCCCTGTCCATCACCAGCTC
>NW_011491670.1:3502-3882 GCF_000754665.1 Bison bison bison | reverse complement strand
TTGCCATCTCTTCTTAATATCTTCTGCTTCTGTTAGGTCCATATCATTTCTGTCCTTTATTGAGCCCATCTTTGCATGAGATGTTCCCTTTGTATCTCTAATTTTCTTGAAGAGATCTCTAGTCTTCCCCATTCTGTTGTTTCCCTCTATTTCTTTACATTGATCGCTGAAGAAGGCTTTCTTGTCTCCTCTTGGTATTCTTTGCTGTTCTTCTTGCTATTCTCCACTGATCTCCAGTAGCATATTGGGCACCTACCGACCTGGGGAGTTCCTCTTTCAGTATCCTATCATTTTGACTTTTTATACTGTTCATGGGGTTCTCAAGGCAAGAATACTGAAGTGGTTGCCATTCCTTTCTCCAGTGGACCACATTCTGTCAG
>NW_011491670.1:0-1324 GCF_000754665.1 Bison bison bison | reverse complement strand
GAGTCAGCTCTTCCCATCAGGTGGCCAAAGTATTGGCGCTTCAGCTTCAGCATCAGTCCTTCCAATGAATACTCAGGGTTGATTTCCTTTAGGATTGACTGGTTTAATCTCCTTGCTGTTCAAGGGACTCTCAAGAAGCTTCTTCAGCACTACAATTCAAAAGCATCAATTTTTCAGACTATATGGGGAACCCATTTTATATCCTGGGTAGTATAGAGGTGGGCATGGATACATAAAAGAGACATCCAGGCCTCTCCTTTCCCCTCCATCATATCTTCCATGTCCTTCTAAATATACATCTCGTTACTTCCAAGGCCCCAGCAACTTTCTTAATCAAGGAATTCACCTTAAAGTGTTATTGGCTGTTGGCCATGTAATTTATTGTCCCTTCCAGGGGTAGTTTTTAGGAATATAGTGCCTTAAAGTGAAGGAATCACTCTCATAGTATTTCTCAGGCAACCTCTGGAGGAGAGGTTTTTTTCTCTACAGGGGAATACCACAAAGCTTCTCATAGCTCAGCCCACTGGAAATGCAATAGACCAGATTAATTTCAAATGCAAGAGATGAAAAGTAACACTAGACTCTGAACTGACTATAGATCATCCAATTATACTTACTTCAAGTTGCAAATTGACCATGATTGTACTGTCCTCTCTCTTTACTATTATAACTCACACATCTGGCATAGAGTGAGAGTTCAGTGAATGTACTTCTTGTTGCTTTCATTACTATTACTACTAGAAGCAGTAGTAGTATTAATGCTGCCCCAGTACCTGGCACAGTGCCCAGGACATATGAATTATCCCCAAAGTGGAATAATTTATCACTATGGCTCCTGGCATAGTGCCTGGCACTCAACAGGGCTTTGATTGAGTTAGTTCCCTGTGTTTTCACTTTTCCCTGGGACACATTTGTCTTCAGTTTCCCTTATAGCTTGTCTTGCTAACATGGACACGGACCTTCCTGTAGCAGTAATACTTAGCCCAGAACCACTAGTGACACCATCTGAAAAGACATCTAGCCTTTCCTTTCATAGTAGTCTCTTAAGGGGCTTTCCTGGTGGCTCAGATGGTAGAATACACCTGCAATGCAGGAGACCTGGGTTTGGTCCCTGGGTTGGGAAGATCCCCT
The DNA here is from genome assembly GCF_000754665.1 of Bison bison bison. Classification (NCBI taxonomy): domain Eukaryota; kingdom Metazoa; phylum Chordata; class Mammalia; order Artiodactyla; family Bovidae; genus Bison; species Bison bison. The sequence continues at coordinate 193 of NW_011491670.1, read as the reverse complement.
GGAGGAAGGCATGGCAACCCACTCTAGTATTCTTACCTAGAGAATCCCCATGGACAGAGGAGCCTGGTGGGCTACAGTCCATGGGATCGCAAAGAGTCAAGCACAACTGAGGGACTAAGCACATCATAGCACAGCCTCTTAAGTGGCAAATGGGCAGCAAGTGGATTTTCTGTTTTTTTAGTTTGTGTGTGTG
>NW_011491669.1:13913-14678 GCF_000754665.1 Bison bison bison | reverse complement strand
ATCATCATCTCTACGGAGAGTGGATTTGGGAAACACTGGATTAAACTGTGCCCTGGAGGGTGATTTGGTTCTTTGCTCTATTTCTCTCAGTGCCTAGAACAGTGACTGATAAATACTAAGCACTCAATACGCGTTTCATTAAAGGAATGAACCAACAAGCGATTGGCAGGACTTGTCAGAACCTTTAGTAGGCTAATGTATGTTACAGATGTCAAAAGAGGGGTATAGTATGCAGAGTTGCCACCTTTGACCACATAACTTTTTTTTCACCGAATATTACATTTTCAGAGTCTGTTGTTGTTTTGGAGTACGTTTGACAAAATCATGTTCTAAAGAAGACCTGCAAATGAATAGCTACATGAATGAATATAGAGTGAGAGAAATCCAGTATAAGATTTCAGGGATTACATTTAGGGACAATGATGTTCAACTTTCTCAGTAACTGGATGGTTGGTTGCAGGTGGGCAGCACGGGTCACCAGATGCAAAGAGAGCTGACCCTAGTCTCAGGGGGTTTTGCAAGGCCTTTTCAGGGACAATAACTCATACTTTTTCCTTTTCTTTATTTACAAGTCAGATTATACTCCAACTAATCAGATAATACCCAGCTTCCCTAAGGAGCAAATGTTCCCACAGCAATGCTAATCTCTGAAACAGTTGTCTCAAAATGATCACAGTTAGCATTTGTCAAGTGCTAACTTTGCATCACACATTTTCTACATTTTGTCTCCTTGATTTTCCATGGCAGTCACAGGCATGATGATGC
>NW_011491669.1:11103-12672 GCF_000754665.1 Bison bison bison | reverse complement strand
ATGTACTGTAGCCCTCCAGGCTCCTCTGTCCATGGAATTTCGCAGGCAAGAATACTGGAGTGGGTTGCCATTCTCTTCTCCAGGGGACCTTCCTGACCCAGGGATCAAATCTGCATCTCCTGTGTTGGCAGGTGAATTCTTTACCACTGAGCCACCAGGGAAGCCCTTAGATACATAAATAGCCAGGCCTGAAAGGGTGGCCATGGTGGTGGAGAGGGGCGGTGGGTGATGCCAGGTTTCAGTGACAGTATTCCTCATGGGGCTGATGGCAGTTGTGAACTTAAAGGGCTAAGGACCAAGTCCCAAACATCTGTGGCTTTGCAGTCCCCCCATAGGCCCCTTTTCTGGCAGGTATTTCCACAGAGGAGGCTGCCAATGAGGAAGCTTAGTTGGTTAGCTAGTGTGGGTCTTAAATGCAACCAGGTGTTATGGGACCAAGATGTCCCTTGGCTGTGCTAATACAATCACTGCCAGGCTCTGCACTATATCTCAAGTTTATGATGCTCCAAATTCCCTCGGCAATTATTATCCCTTTGCACTAATGAGGAAACTGATGGTCAATAAGGTTAAATGTCCTGGCCAAGGTCATACAATTTGTAAATAACTGGACCAGGATGTCTGTGTCTGTTTTGACTACAACTTCTGCTTGTAGCCTTCCTACTCCAAGCTTGAAACGCCCCTTAGCTTTCCAAAGAGTTGCTTTCTTGGGGAATTCTTGACTGTGACCCCCAAATTTAAAGTTGATGCCTTGGATTTCTGCTCTTTGGGGGATGGTTAAGAAGGAATTTTCAGGGCATCAGAATGATCATTGATCACATTATTTACTACTGATGATACCGAAGAAAGATGAAAGTATCCGTTAGGACTTCACTTCTCAAAGTCTGGTTCATGAACCCATAGCCTGAAAGGATCCCTAGCCTTCTGTGTGAGAATTTGCATTTTACCGAGATATCCCGGGGATTTGTACCCACATGAAAGGTTGAGAAGCATAGTTGAATGCCCAAACACCACATTCTGTGTACTCTGCTCAAAGTGGATTTATAGGGAGCTTATATCTGTCTTGGGTAAAAGACTTGGAAAATAGGAGTGAGATTTTACTGTCATTTCAAGAGGTAGAAAAGGAAGCTGCCTTCTCACTGAGGCAGTGGGAAGATGCAAGAAATTATAACAGAAACAACCTCCCTCGTTCACTTTACAGGAACATGCTGTCATTAGCATTGATTGGATTTACAGTATTCACACACCTGCTGGGGAAAACAGACACCTTAATTTGTTGCAGTGTAAGGAAACATCAGCCATCTCAGCTCTGCCTTTTCAGACATTATAAATCACATGCAATGTCAGAAAGCTATTTAAATTCCTTTAACATGGCCTGCATTATTTGGGTTTGAATAGCATTCTGGCTAGCAACAGAAAAAAGAGATTTGCCCTGAAATTATGTCATCGGGAGGTTGAAACTGTTACGCTGAAAGGACCTGCTACTTGGACCTGCTATCCAAGTTCTTGCAGATGTTAGCCTTCAGGAACTTTTGCTCTGTGAGATGATGAAGTTGATATCCTCTAAAATAA